>NC_048298.1:210911857-211041634 GCF_013100865.1 Trachemys scripta elegans
GGGGGGGGGGGGGGGGGGGGGGCAGCAGCCACGGTGGGGCCGGCCCCTGCAAAAGAGCTTTTTTTTTTGCTCTGCCCCCCCCCCCCCGCATCCCGATATCCCCCCTTGTCCCCCCCTTGTGTCCCGATATTTCCCATCAGTGATCTGGTCACCCTAGACACTTCGCCTTATAAGACTGTTTTCAGTTTTCTACAACTCTGACACACTTTAACTGGACTGAAATTTTCCATGCTGTCTACCCCGATATAACACGACCCGATATAACACAAATTTGAATATAACGTGGTAAAGCAGTGCTCTGGGGGGGGGGCAGGGCTGTGCACTCCGGCAGATCAAAGCAAGTTCGATAGAACATGGTTTCACCTATAACGCGGTAAGATTTTTTGGCTCCCGAGGACAGCGTTATTTAAATCAATTGAAGCTGTGCTTTGAACGTATGTACTCTGTAAAATCAGCTGCTATGTGTCTCAAATTAGGGACCCAAAATTAGTGGAAACTTTATCTTAAATGCTCTGTGCCTCAGTTCCCCATCTGTAAAATGGGGATGATAATGCTCCCTCATCTCAAGGGTAATTGTATTTTGAAAATAAATTAATGTTTGCGAAGAACTTAGATATTATTGTGATTAGCATCATAGAAAAGTCCATGAAGAGGCTAATAATTCTGTTTTCACAACGTGGTTTGAGTAGTGTGCAATAAATAAGGCATGTGTTTAACAGTGAGAAAACAAAATATGAATAGCTGTTCATTAAGTGAGCACTGTCCATCCTTTACACTAAATGAGCAAGGGTCCTGTGGAAAAAGTAGTATTTAATTAAAGAATTGGGTTGAACAGGAAGCCTTAATACTGGCATTTACTAACTTTTGAGTGCTTGACTTTGCAATCATAATAATGGTCATTTAACCTAGTTTTTTGTGTTTGTGATATATTACACTAATTTTTACACCCTCTAGAAGTGTGTGTCCCCTAGATTAGCTGCCAGCAACCGGTGCCCTAGGTAAATCATGCAATCGGCACCCCTCATCCCCAAACCCGAAGGTTTTTAGTAAACTGGGAAACATTTTGCCCCTTTTTTCCTTTTAATATTTTTACACTTTTTTTTAAACAGGCTTAATTATTCGGTTTGTCCATCTGTCTAACCAATGTTTCTGAGATCAGATAAAATAGAGACAAAATTTTCAGAATAGATTTGTATACAACAGCTAGATATTTCAGTCTGATTTCAAATAAAAATGCATTAAAAATGTTAGTTATTTTTATTACAAATCCAAAATCATCCATTACACTATCCTGCTTTAACTGCCATTACCATCACATCCAATATAGAAAGAAATAAGAAAACTCTTCAGTGAATTTTAACCTGTATTTATAAAACACTCTGAATAAGAAACACTGTGGGATCTTAAAACATGCAGATTAGTAACCTACACTCACTTACCTATTAAAACAGTTAGTTACAGTGTTTTACATGGAAACAAAATGACCTTTTTCGACATTATAACCCGACACCAGTTGTTTGGAAAGTAATCCCTTTCGTCACCGTTACCTGCTTGGAGAGTGATGTCATCACTTAGAGTGTGACATCATTGTAGTCTATTAAGCATTAACACTGTTACTTTTCTTTTATGGACCTTATTTATTACATCTGAACCACTTATAACAAAAAAGTTCATAATTATACAGCCCAATAATAACACTAAGGTTTAACACTTAAAGATACTCACATTTTGGATTTATAATGCTGAAAGCAGGGCCGGCTCCAGGCACCAGCCGACCAAGCACGTGCTTGGGGCAGCACCTTGGAAGGAGTGGCCAATCTTGCGGTGGCGGGGGGCGCTCGGGTTTTTTTTTTTTTTTTTTCTTTTTTTGCCTGGGGTGGCAAAAAAGTTAGAGCCGGCCCTGGCTGAAAGACGTTATTCTTTGGCACCAAGAAACACAATTTTCCACAGCATTTGCTCGATTCTTAACCATCTACCTGCAATGTGTGTTAAAATGACCATTTGACATGGATCAACTCATGATATCTCTGCTGTACATGAATTTCCAGCTATGCAACCTTGATGTATATTCGAGTTAGGTGTCACTAACATTGCAGCTCTTGCTGCTGGCAGATGTTTTGTTGTGGCTGAGTTACTGCTTATCAAAATTGGGGAGTGGGTCATCTTGACCCTATGTTGCAAATTGAAAAAAAAAATTCACTAATTTATTTTTGCAGTAAATAAAAGATTTACTTATATAAATAAATTCTCAGAAATGCAGAGAAATGAATTATAATTCATATTCCCTCCATACACCGAGGGGAATTGAAATAATGAAATCGGTGTTGTTTTATTTGTATTTTTTTCATTTTAAATTTGTTTAATTTGAATTTTTTCCTCTAATTTAGTGCCCCATTTAATGTAGCACCCTAGCTGACTGCCTAGTTCACCTATATGGATGGGCCGCCTCTGCACTCACACATTCAATGATGCCTGCAGAATAACTGCAGGCGGAGGTTTAGCATCCTTATGCTTCTTGGATCTAAAAAGCCCACAGCACTAAGTCTCAGAGCCCAGGTCAATTGACTTGGGCTTGTGAGGCTCAGACGTTGGGGCTAAAAATAGCAATGTAGCTGCTCAGAGACCCACCTCTCTGGCTGGGTCCTAAAGTCTGGGCTTTAGTTGGAGTTGAAGGGCTACATTGCAGTTTTATAGTTATACAGCTGAAATCCCAGGAGCCTGAATCAGCCCTGGTGGTTTCATTGCCATAAAATGCACTGTAAACTGGGGCTTGTGGGATCCAGGCTTGTGGACTTGGCATTGCCAAGTAGGGTGACCAGATGTCCCAATTTTATAGGGGCAGTCCCAATATTTGGGGCTTTTACTTATATAGGCTCCTATTACCCCCCCCCACGCCCTGTCTCAATTTTTCACACTTGCTGTCTGGTCACCTATATGGCCAAGCCTGTGCTTGAGCATCTATTCCTCACTAGGTTTCCGGTTGCTGGCTCACAGCCAGGCTTGATTCAGGTCCAGACTGCAAAGTGACAGAGCTTAGACCCCAGTCACTGCGGGACTCGGGCACTGACGCTTCCAGCAGGATCTGACTGTGTGGCCAGACGTGGGGCGCTCGGGCTCAAACCTGAGTCCCAGGCGGGGCTGAGCGCGCCCCGTAGACAGACCCCTGAAAGCCTGAAGCGAACAGGCGCTTTGCCGTTGACAGGGGCGGGCTTGCACCCAGCGCCTGCGGCAGGCGGCTGCCCCCTCGCGCGGGCTGTGGTGGGGAGGCGGCGGCAGCCCCCAGTGCGGCTGGCGGGCATGCGCGGGCGCCCCACTAACATGGCGGCGGCGGTGGCGTGAATCCCGGCGGCGGGGGCTGCGCGCTGCTTGACAGACCCACGAGCCGCCGGCGGCGCGCGAGGAAGCGGGCGGCTCGCCCCCCAGCCCGGTGAGTGGCGGCGGGGGCTTCGCGGCGCCCTGGGCTGCGGGGAGGAAGCGAGAGACCCACCCCAGGACTGGCTGGCGAAGGGGGTGGAGAAGCGGGGACGCTGCCCCCTTGTTCCCCCGGCTCATTGGCGGGGGGCGGCTGGGGGACGCGTGGAGCTGCGCCGCCTGCAGAGGCCCCCGGTGGAGACGGTGGGTCTGGCCGGGTCTTTTCTCTCCTCAGGCTCCAAAGCCGCCTCCCGGCCTCTCCCGCTGCCCCCCATCGCAGTCCCCCGTCCCCGTCCCCCCCCGGGCTTGGCGGCGCCTATCGGGGCAGGTATTGGCGCTGGCCCGGCTGCGCCCCGCATGTGGAGGGGCGGCCGGGCGGGGTGTGTGTGTGTCTGTCCCCGGTGTGTGGTGCGGGGAGCAGCAGATGCCCCAACCCGGGCAGGGGCTTTGCTGCTGCCGCCTCTTGCTCAGGGCATCGGTGTGCGCCCCCAGTCCCCAGACAGAAAACGGGAGGCAGCGGGGGTGGGTGTGTCCCGAATAGCTGGGGCAGGGCTAGAGGGGAGCCAGGGATCTTCCCGCCCGCTGCACCCTGGATCGTGCTCCTGCAGCCCCGTAGGGCTTGGGCGAAGCGGGAGCAGCATTGGCCAGCCCGAGCCCAGGCGCTCCGGCTGGTGAGGGACTGAAGTCCAGCGGGTGCGGGGCGTCCATCCCGGCCTCTTCCCTCCCAACCCAAGTCCAGGCGCTTCGGGGGTAAAAGAGCAGCCGCGAGGAGGGGGAGACTCTGCCTCCCCCCGGTTCAGTGAGCGGCCGCCCGCTAGTTCGTGGCGTCCCGGGGCTTGAGCTCTCGGTCCTGCCTAGCCCCGCTCCTGGGGCGCCAGGACTGAAGCGCAGCAGCGATGGCTACGCTGCATCCTTGGCACTGCTCATCGCACGCAGCCTCGGCAGGGGCAGAGCGGGAGGGTGCCCAAGCAGCAGCTGCTGCTGCTCCCCTGGCTGGTGCCCCGTTATCTGTGCATCTCCCTGTCCCTGAGCCGGGGGATCAGCGCTGAGAAATGCCGGGTGTGTCTCCTCCCCGAGCCTAGCTGCTGCCTCCCCATCGGGCGCACAGCCCCGTTTGTTGCGCGGGCCCCAGGATCGCCTCGGTGCGGGTGTGAGCGTTTGACAGGGGCTGTGACTAGGACACACCTCCCTTTGCTGGAGCAGCCCGCCGGGTATATCCTCCTTCTTCCCAGCAGCGGCGGCGCCTAAATGCACTCGCGGGGACCGCTGCTGCTCTCGATCTAGGGCAGGAGCTTCACCCAAGTGGATGGGATCGGGCACATTGAAGGAGCGCGTTCAACAGATCTGCACTTGCATCCCCTCCTTAGTGAATGTGTACCCTCGTCAGTCGAGCAGAGCTCCAGCTAAAGTCAACGGGAGTTTTGGCCGAGGAAGGGCTTGGTCTGAAATTGGGCTTTGGGAGGGGAGAGGGTTGCACGGAGCGGGCTCCTGCCCTAGCCCAGTCTTAGACTGGCTGGTGAGTTCCTTCTCCAATTGGAGAGAAGTGCAGGGCAGCAGGAATAAGGTTTCCTTGTTGCTCACTGCGTGTGTGTGGTTAGCAAGAGACTAGTCAATGCCTCTCTGTTCAAGAAAAACCCATGATGGTCCTGAGCAGTAGATAACTGTGTTTTATGTTTTTCCCTTCTGAATTTGTATGAAAGTATGTTTACTTTTCAAATATCACTACATAGAGCCAGTGAAAACCAGTCTAATTTTGCATGACCATGAAATGAAGTAATCTAATAATTTTTAAAATTTGTGTTCATCTGAAAATGTAAAAACGATAGCAAAAATGCACAAAAGCAAATAATTAACCCTCCAACGAAAAACACCTTTACTAATGTGTTTGTTGCTTTTCAAAAATGGGTCATGTTGTGATCATTTACTCAATAGATCACTGTTCAGATTGGCAGAATGCAGAGTATAAAGCTTTAGGGGTTGGGGAACACTCATATTACACTTGGAAAATATGGCATGTTAAAACATGCATAAAGTTGAGTTTAAAATTAATTTATGTACATTCAAGTGACTGCAGAGTGAGTTAGTATGGATTTATTATATAAGGGATTGTTTTTCGGAGATACATTTCTTAACTTTCTTCTGGATATTATATATGCTTTTTGACAAAGAAATATTCATTTGCAAATTTCATTAAAAAAATCCTTATCTGTCAGCTGCTGTCTGTAGCCATTGGGGCAAATTGGAGGACAGATTACAGTGGCATAGTAATTAAGTGGAACCTTATTTTATTAAAGCTAAATTTCATGCTCAGTTAAACTTTAGGAATAAAAAAGCACTTTCATGTGTTTTTCTTTCCTAAATAGTTACTTATTGTAATTTAAAATATGTTAATGCCTTTCTTCTTCCCACAGTCATTTAATTCTCCTCTTTCCGATTAAACAGCTATAAAGGACTGCAAAAATAATTAAACAGCTTTATAACCTAGGAATTATAACAAATAGGAGGAGGAATATTTTGTCCGGACATATATTGGTGTGGTAATTAATCTTAAAAATGATTTTAACCTCATTGTTAACTCTTGATAATCCTAAAACTAATCTAACAAATCTGATGATTAAGTGAAGAAAACCCTTATATTTTATAGCTTGATAATGGCTTTTCAAAACACACCTGAAATGCCAACATTTCTTCAATAAAAACTTTAAGTACAGTCTTAACTGAATATGAGATCTTTATTTTTTTTTTTTTTACTTGTCAGATATTTCAGTTTTAAATTAATGTAGAGCTTCTCAAACGCTTATAGCATAGATCACATTTTAGTAGATTGTCTCACGGACAACAACCGTACCATTTGTAATCACTTAAAGTCACTATGGTAACTGGAGCAATTGCTTACATGGGAAAAGTAATGTTAGGAACACTTTAATGTATTTCTAGATGTTTTTAAAGCAGTTTAACAGCAGGAAATAAGTAGGAGAGCCAGCACCATGTGGGAAACCAGTACACTCTGGTCCACCAGCAAGTGCTCCACAGACCACCAGTAGTCTAGTAACCATTGAGTTACTTCCGCATTAGCAGTGCATTCTGAAAACTTATTTGTACAATCAAACTATGTATTTATTAACAAGAAGAGCTAATTTTGTGAGTAGTGCTTAATATTTTACTGTACTGACAGGATGATAGTACTTGAGTTAGTGTAAAGAAAAAAATAAACTTAAGAGTAGAACAATTTTCTGAACTTTTTATTTTCAGCATCTGATTTAATGAAAGCTTTGCAATAATGCAGACATGCTGCAGTGGAGAAGAGTGTGATGTAACACCAAAGTTTATCCCTTTAGTTTAAAAATAATTTCAATATTTATAAAGGCCCTTTTAATAAAGTTTCAGGTGCACTGTTTGAATATGAAAGTCAGTGATGTGACTCTTTTTAAAACAAAATACTTGAAATTAATATTTCACTGTAAGGATTAGCGGACAGTGCTAGTACTCTTGTTACCCGCACACTGTAGGGCACTCACCTTTACCCTTCCATGAGCTCAAGGCGTAACCCAGTAAATTTAGTCACCCCCACACTTTCCTAACCTTCTGTAGGTTTGCAGGGTCTTCTATCAATGAAAGATCCTTACACGGTAATACCCTTAACCTCTATTTATTAACAATTACCAAAACCTTACACTCTTGCTGTCTAGTTTCTATAAATAATACAGTCTGTCTAGCAAATTTGTTTTGCTGTATACATATATACTGTAGTGCATTTAAGAACAAATATTTTGCAGTAATTGTTTAAACTCTGCGAAAACATTTGCTCATTTTCTAGCATACACTATAATTGGTGCAAAGGTATATTGCAGCTGCAAGAAGAAACTCAATAGATACTCAAAGCTTAGCTACAGCTTTGATATCTGGAGTATTCTTCTATCTTAAAATCTGGTTATATGGTAAATTATTATTACACTTAGGAAAGTTGAGTGAAAGAGCAGCATCAGACTTCTCAAATAAATATATCTATATTTTAACTTTTCTCATTACTTCTTTGAGCAGGCAGGTGTCCTTTCCTGCTGCTGACTCCCTCACTGGATCCAGGTGGAATGTCTTGAGCAAAATAAATGGCAAACTACTCCATGTTGCTGCTTAATCTCAAAGGAGTTGTTGTTAGGTGGTGTTTCCAATACAAGACCAGGAACATTCAGGCAACTACCTGAAGTTAAATGGTGCTGAGAATTTATTTATCCCAGCCCTATTCTTTTGTTTCAAGAGATGGTGACCCAGGCTTCCTTATGAATGGAGGATGTGAAAGATGCGAGAGACTCATCCCCCGGTCAATGGGCATAGCTGATGCCTGTTCTATATGGGGGAGGGTCAGATCCTTAATAAGTGTTCAATTTCTAAATCCTCCTCAGGGATTCACAAATTGAGGGCCATGCAGCTGAAACTGTATCTGCTTAAGCAATGTATGTGCATCATCTCAGACCTGGAATAGATAACCACCTCCAAAGAACTGGAAGCATCTTCAGCATGTTCTTCTATGAGCAGACAACACAGTCCAGCAGTGATGGAAAGGCAGGAAAGAATACACTGTAGAAATCAACACCGTCCTATTGACACCAGTCACTTTGGCACCAGCAGCCAGTACACTGACACCAGTGCCATCAACCCGTTCAGCACTGGTATTGATTGATTCAGCACTGGCTTCAATGCTGGCACTTCTGGCACTGACAGTGTCATCACTGGAAACAGCATCAGCACCCCAATTCAAGGGTAAATTGAAAGGCAATGCCAGCCAAAGTCCAGACACTGCTCCAAACACCATGGAGCATTGTTCTGGCCATGGACAAAGTGGCTAAGCTCTCTGCTAAGGGAGTGGTGCCAGGTAAGAAGGCACTGTCATTGGCTGTGCTGATTATGGGACTAAGATGTGCCTTCATGCATCTCTGAAATACTCTCCTGGGATGTCATTGGTACCAGGGTGGCACCAGTCACTGGAGCTGAGACATTACCACATAGCACTGCCATTTTGTAGAGAGTTGCTCTTCATCGCTATTGCCAGACTTTGCCTTCTTCCTGGTATCAACCAGGGATGTCTCTCCTCTACCTTCTGAGAGTGATCCTAGAGGCAGCACTGGAGATCACTCGTGCAGGGCACCACTGCAAAGGAGGTGCAAGTGGCATTGGTCTAACAGTCACAAATTGGCCAGTGTCAATATAAGAGACATCATTTCAAGCTTCCACAGCAGATTTCCCCCCTCCTGTGAAGAGGAGATCAGGCAGCATCGCTGCCCAGACCGTCCATACCACCGTCTATCATTAGTACCCAAGAACTGGGAGCAATACATAAACAGCAGCACTCCAGTCTCCAACTAAGGAGTAGTCATCATCGAGGCAGTCCCACCAGCCCATGCCCTGGTGGCTGACTATTTTAAAACCGTTAAGGATCTCTTGTATCACAGAGACATTAGATACTGCAACAAATTACAAGAAATCACAAGCTCTTTGATGCCTTGACTACTTCAGCCCCAGCCGGGATTTGCTCTCCCCATTAATGAGGGCATATTGGAGACAGCAACAGGCTCTGGCAAACCCCATCTAAACAGGTGGCTGAGTGCTGCTAGGTGCCTTGGAAAAACTTTGAAAACTTCTATTTTCACAGGATCATTAGTAGAGGCAGCAGTGTAGGAAAAGTTGAAATCTATGAAAGGCATGTGGACAAGGACCTCCAAAAGCTAGACCTGTCCAGGCATTACTTGTCTTGCCTACTTGTCTGCAACTCTGGGTGGCAACTGCCAGGCATTGTTCATCAAATATAATGTACTGACATGGGAAAGGGAGATCCCTTCTTGACGAAAGTACCACGGGACACTAGGGAGGAACTTAGAGGTCATCAAAAAAAGCCATAAGAGGCCTCCAGGACTCTAAGGATTCCTCAGACACGACTACAAGGTTTATAGTCATGGCCGTGACTTTCTGACTGTTGGCATCTGGAATACCAAGAGAAGTCCAAGATGCCATCCAGGACCTCCTATTTCAGGGGATGGAGTTGTTCAATACAGAATGGATAAAGGACCACTCTGAGGTTGCTGGGGATGTATACACCAACCCATACAGGAAGCCCAACAGACACAACTGTCTCATCCTTATTTTGGGGGGCAGATAGAGTACTCACTGCAGAAACAATTGTGCTACTTGTCTGGTAGGCACCTTCTCAGCAGATGTGATAGGCTCTAATATGGTTGCTAATATTCCCATCAGGAACTAGCAGCCATCTTCAGGAGCTGTCTTGTCTCATTCCATTGGGCGTGGACCAACATCACTTCAGACAAATGGGTGTAGAATATAGAACTATATTCTAGTTGCCCCTGGCTATCCCATTCACTTCCATGCTCTTCACTCTACTCATCCCTTTCCTTGTTACTCTTCAGGGACGCATTTCACGAGAGGGGGGAAAAAGTGGCCATATTGCTTCTGCTAGGAGTCATGGAAGAGTTCTTAAGTAGTACAGGAGAAGAGGTTTCTACTTTCAGTATTTCCTTCCTGAAGACAAATCCCCCTTTCTTCCTATCCTAGACCTGAGGAGACAGAACAAATTGTATGTATAGTCTCAGATTCCAGAATATAGTGCTTGCCTGCAGCACCCCATGTGTGCAGGCTCGATTGGTTCATGGCTCTTAACCTGCAAGGTGAGTTCTTCCATATAGCCATTCAGCTGGCACGCAGGAAGCACTTGAGATTCACGCTGGGACCAGATCATTATCAACATAAAGTACTTTGAGATGTTATAGTAGTCAGTGTAGATCCCAGGACACATCCTTAATCCCTGGATTTTGGAGTCCACGACCTTTGAACTGCTAGGGTATTGATGGAGGACAGCAGCTGAGGAGGAGGCACAAGGCACAAGAATGGCCTCACAGGAGCGGACAACACTATTTAAAAAAAAAAAAAAAAAAGCATGTGCATGAGATACAGTGGGATCCACACTGACTACACCAGTGGCTCTCAACCTTTCCAGACTACTGTACCCCTTTCAGGAGTCTGATTTGTGTTGCATACCCCCAAGTTTCACCTCACTTAAAAACTACTTGCTTACAAAATCAGATATAAAAATATGAAAGTGTCACAGCACACTGTTTCTGGAAAAATTGATTACTCTCTCATTTTTACCATAAATTATAAAATCAATTGAAATATAAATATTACATTTCTGTGTATAGTATATAGAGCAGTAAAAACAAATCACTGTATGAAATATTAGTTTGTACTGACTTTGCTAGTGCTTTTATGTACTTATTGTAAAATTAGGCAAATATCTAGATGAGTTGACGTACCCCTCTGGAAGACCTTTGCGTACCCTCAGGGGTACGTGTACCCCTGGTTGAGAACCACAGGACTACACCATCTCTTAAAACCACCCTTCTCCTCCCTCACCCCACACGTGCAGTCTCTTGTTTGTTCTCTCATTAGGTCATGTCTAAAATTCTAGATTGTAGGCTCCTCAGGGCTGTGATCTTGTGTGTTTTTGTTCTGTGTTTTGTTCTGTACCATTATTTATCTCACATTAAAAGATGTGGTAGGTGTTGCTTGTAACTATAGTAGGCACAACTTTCTCAGACACTTTTTTTTTCTTTTCCCCAAGTTGGTGTCCCTTTAACATATAGATGGCTCTCCCCTTGTTTGTTGGTGTCTTAAGCAAGTAAGGCATTGAAGGTAGAGGTCTTCACCAAACCACTTAGTTTTGTATCTGAACCTTCAGCTTTGAAATTTGACCAACAATTTTAGTTAAAATGTGAAATGGTAAGGAAAATGAGTCTCCTACTGGAGGGAATGGGCTTCTTTGCCAGGTATCCCATATTGTTGCTGTTTTAAGGTAATATGATATCCTTCTTAGCTTGGACAAAGAGTAGGTTGAGACTCTTAGCATACATTAGCTCATAGAACATCTGAAACTTTTAAAACCTACAAGAGAGTAGCACCATTTTAATTAGGTGCATGTATGTAAAAAAAAGAGAGTGTACCATTATTTAAGCACCTGATGGATTCTATCATGGTCAAATATAGGAAAACCTGATGGAATAGATGTCATTTTTGTGTTACTTTTTAAAACCCATGTAAAAGAAAAGTTTGATATATAAGTAGTTTTTGTGAGAGAAAAAAGTGAAGGGCTTTCAGTGCCATGCATAGTTGAGTCAGAGTTACCAGTGGCACCATCATGTAGTTGGAACTGAATAATTAGGAGTCAAAATTGTGTGGAAAGGACAAATAATGATGAGAGGGTTATACTGGTGGTAATCAATGAAAATGATAAATAACTGTGTCTGTAGGGGTGGGAGGGAAGAGATCAGGAAAGTTAGTCTGTTGGTACCAAGCTGTATTTTCTTCTCATTGTAGAAAAATGTTAACCATCTGGATTTGTGAATGCATTTTCTACTGTGGTCAGCTACAATAAATTTTGTGGGGGAAAAATGACAGTTTTGAAAGGAAGACCCTTTTGAAATGCTTTGATTTAACTGGAAAACTCATTGTCTGTTTTTTCCACCATATGAAATGGGATGGAAAAGGTGCTTTTTCAAAATAATGCAGCTAGGCAAATACTTCAGCAAAGTATTTGCAAAAATTCTGATATTTTTTGTGATCTCTTGTTGTTTGTGTTTTATCCACAAGAATGTTTGCAGAAAACAAAGTGTTTTGAGGAATTTTTACACAAACATGTTTTTGTCAGTATTAGCACTGGAAATGCTCCTACTGGCTTCTGAAAGTGGGGATTGGAAGCCAATTGAAAGGGGAGGGAGGTTGTTTTTTTTGCAGAGGAGCAAGAGTTAGCAGGTGGGGGATGGTACGCAACCACCACCATCAGAGGTAGTAGAAGTGTGTCCCTAATCAGGCACAGGAATGTGTGAGAGCCTGGCGTTCAGCTGTGTAGTTAGGAAGGGAATAATCTTTCTGGGATCTACTTCCTTCAGAAGCATCTCTTGTGACGGTAAGGAAAAGCTTGTGTCCTGTCCTGAGGGGACTTCAGCCTTCCATGCGCAGATGACTACACTGTGTAGGTGAGGATGAGCTGTAGTAGTAAGTAGTTCTGGTGCAGGAGGATCTATCTGTGTACTGCCTTTGTCAGCATCTCCTAGGTGGTGACAGTTGGCTAGTGCTGGCTTTTTTAATTGCCAGTGAGAGAGAGAGACACCTTAAACTCAGGGAGAGGACACTCACGGAATGTGGGTTTGCTAGCGCTATGGGTGCAGGTAGCATGGCATCTGTTTAATCCAATATGAGACTGCCACATAAGAGGAGTTTGTAGCCGGCTTTGAGGAAATGGTGGGCCTGCAACTTCTGCCATTTGCTGCTGTGCCGGATCCTGCTGATCTTGCTAAGCTTCCTCTTGCTGTTGCGGTGGCCTGTGCTGCGCAGACTGACTCTGTGCCAATAGGTTCCAGGACTGTCAGTGTTGCCCATGCTCCTAGCAAAAATATATATATGTATGTGTGGTATTGTTAAGTTTGTGTTAAGAGGCCAACAAAATTAAAGTTATTATTGTTTCATTTAGGTGCTCAGTTGTTTTAGTGTTTACTAAATTTACCCCCAAGTTGTTTGGATACAAAAATTATTTTAGGAGAAGGGAAGTGTTGAACTCTGCCCCCCCCCCCTGTATTTAAACATCCAGCTTATGGGCACAGGGAGAGTGTCACTATTTACTACACACAAATTTTGGGTGCACAGAATCTTTAAAATACTTTGGAGATAAGCACAGTAGCTGTAAAATGATCAGCAGTGATATAGTTAACACTACTGACAATATCTGTCTGTATCTGTATCGACCGTCCGGAGGAGTCCACGCAGAATCCTTTTTTTTTTTGTAGTGCTGGTAGGGGGGATTCTGTGGGTTAGTATGCTGTTCAGAGGTATGTTGGAAATATTCTTTGAGTCGGAGAGTCGAAGGTAGGATTCTAGGTCACTGCAGAACTGTATCATGTTTGTGGGTCTGGAGGGACAAAAGGAGAGGCCCCGAGATAGGACAATGAAATGGTCATCTTTAGTTTTGGAATTAACCTTGGGTCAGTCGGGACCTTTCTGCACTATCAATTAAAGCTGTCATCAGTTACACTCTGTTCTTGGAAGACTTTCTTCAGGACCATGAGGGTTAAAACTTTTTTTTTTTTTTTTTTTTTTTAAAGATACCTTCAATTCTGTCTCACAGCTCTGTGGCAAGGGGTGGATTTCACAGAATCCAGAATAACAGTGCTCTGTCCATAGACCGGCTGTGATCCTAGCTTCCAGAATCCTGGAGCTTAGAGGTAATGCTGACTGGACTAGGACACAGTCCCCTAGATAATTGTATAAGGACTTCCCCTATATCTTCTCTAAGTGCTGCTTTTACATTGTTGGTTCTGCTGGTTGCTTTTGTAGAGAAGTGCAAACAGCTCTATAGGGATCTCTAGCATCCCATTCCATACTAGTGTCTGGGCATCTCTTATTACACTTGTAATAGGAATTCCCTTCTCTTCTCCCTTACCTGTTTTATTTGTACTATGCTCAAAAGTATGCTAGGTGCCTCACTGAACAAATAATAAGCTTCCTGCCATGGCAAGTGAGGGTTAGTTAAAGTTAGAGGGGGTAGGGGCAGGATTAAACAGGACACATAAATTGTGATATGGAGATGTTAGGCCCATGCACATTTCTTAGCAAGCAAAGATTTTTCTTAAAGTTGAATATTTTAATTAATTTGTTTTGTGGCAGAAATTAGTCTTTGGCAGGGATTTGAATGAGACTAGGGTAGTGGCCTGATGAATATTGACCTAATGAATATGTTCTAAGAAAGTGTTCCAAGTTTGTATGGGGACATGGAAAACAACACAGATGTTTAAGATGGTAAATTTGCCAAATTGTTTGTTTTTTCCAGCACTTACATAATGTAAATATACAGTATTAAAATATAGCTTACAATTTCAGCCAATCTGACTTTGAATTTCATTTAGTTTAAAAATGCTTCAGGACATTTTTTTGAGCTGTTGGGAGTATGAATAAAAATATTCAAAATCTCCTCTTTTGTGGGCAGACTGCATTGAAGATTTTGGTTTTAACAATGTGAATAGGCTTGGGCCCAGCTTTCTTAAAGATCTGGTGCCTCCTTACATACTATTTCATCATTCTAGGTTGAAAGATTTAGAATTTTGAGAACCTGAAAGCATGATGGGAGAACTGTTTGTATTTTGCATCTGCAGCCTTAAGAAGGGTGGCATGCCTTCTCTCTTATCCTTGAAAGAATTGCTGATTTAGCTAATTTTGAATCTACTTTCATATTTTATTTCAGAATTCTTTTGGCGCAAGTAAATTGGTCTTTGTTTGCTCTGTTTGAACAGTGAAACTACATTGGTCAGTTTCACATCTTGGCTCTCATACAGAAACAAAATATGGTTTTGTTTTAAATTTCATAACAGTGAAGAGAAGTTACACTTTAAAAAAATAATTGAAAACTTTTATTTTTCTGTTCTTATTGTGACAACGCTTCAGCCTAAAGTATGTTCAAGTAATGTTTTAAACAGTCTCTTGATGGATACTGAAATTTACTTCTTTATATTGAATGAATTATTATGAAAGAGACAGTTTGATTTGATTGTAATGATACATTGCCTTTTGTCTAAAAAGACTCAAAACTTTGCAGTATAATACTGTTTGTAGATAGTCAAAATTCGTTGCTTTATATTTATGCTAATTATATGTTGCATATTGTGCTGTCAAGTTTCCCATAATCCTATTGACAGTACATAGAAACTTGCTTAGTGATCTTTATAGCAACAGATAATACAAAGGAATATTTTTGTTAAATAATCAATATATTTCCAACTCAGGAAGGAAATATTTTGATAAAGCTAGTTTTGGTGTTTACCATCGAGCTGTGAGATTTATTATATTTGCTCTTTTACTGGCACAAGTCTGTAAAAAGCCAAGATATGTATTAAAAATCTGGCTCAGCATTTTTTATGAACTAGAAGTCTTTCTGTGCTAATGGTTTATCAGCTTGGCAGTATAAAAAGATGAAAATTGAATTTCTGCTTCTTGAAAGCATGCCCTTCTTAAATGTATGGACGAAAATGGATTCTACCTTAGATCTAATTTCCTATTAAAAATACCCGTATATGCTTTTTATCTACAAAGGAGGGAAAACTACTTTTTAATGATGCATTGTGTTACTGACATTAATATTACAGGTAGATTGTTTTAATTTTATAATAAATGTAAAATCTGTTATTTTTTCATGTCTCTCTCTTCCACCAGTACCTTAATTCTGTTGGTCAGTAGGTCCCAACTGCCTGCACTAGGATTATGAAACATCTGTATTGCAGAAATAAGCATGCACACTGTACTTTCTTTTTGGGGAAAAAAGTAAACCTATTTGGATCCCAGAATGGCAAATAGCAAAGGTGATTGTGAAGTATTTAATACCATATAGTAGGCTTGGAATGATCAGGTTTTTGTGTGTGTGTGTGTGTGTGGGGGGGGTAAATGTCAGTTTCTCACATGCACAGCCCTCTATGAAAAAATATTTCCATTGATAATTGAAATTAACAGATAGACCAATTAAGAAAAATGCTGCTTGAGAACTTATTAGAGTTGAAGGATATTTACTTTGTATACTTGACTGGATGTTGACCTCCCTCCCATAATTTCACACAACTGTGAAAATTTAAATTGATAAAAATCAGGGGTGGGGAATGCTTAAAAATAAGTATTGATGCTATCTGCCAAAATTATATATAAAATATAAATAACTTGCTGCAAGTCTCCCTATACTTCTCTTATCTCTCTTCTTTTCCCACCTCCAAGACTCTTGTCAAAACAGCCTCAAACCTTCTTCTTAATTTTTTTTAAGAGAGAGAGAGATGGGTAGGTGCTTATTAAATTTAAGAAGAAAATAATTTTTCATTTTTCAAAATACTTTGAAGGGACCCCACTAACTTAGAAGTCACACTTCTGTCTGGAAATACTGTACCTGTGTCTGCATTAAGATAGCACAGTCTGAATCAGGATTGTGATCTCATTCTACTATGCACAGCTCAGCACGGAGTAGGACAGTCCCTGCCGTTAAGAGTTCTGCCTAATTTAAATCAGGATGCAATAGTGGGTATGACAAACAGGAGGCGGGAGGAGGGAAACAAGAAGAATGTTAATATAGATCAGCTATGTACAGCGCTGGATAGTTTGAATTTATATATAATGTTACGTGACTAGTAATAAATGGATGATAGTATTGCAAAGATATATTCTCTAATTCAAACAGGAATTAATCCAGGGGGGGTCCTATGGCCTGTGGTATATGGGAGGTCGGACTAGATGATCACAATGGTTTCTTTGATTATATAATCTATGAAGTAAAATTTATGATTAGTATAAATGAAAGAGATTAGAGGGGCACAAATATCAGTTTGTTTCCTTTGTACATTTGACACCTCTCTGTGTATAGCCAATTCCCCTGTTCATCTTGCACAGTAAGTATCCCATATTGCTTATGTGGGACTTTCACATAGAAGCCAAGGTTCGAGGAAACATTAAGAAAATATAATGAAAAAGAAAAACTACAGAGGTAGCGATAGTACCTGAAATTAACTATCTCTTTTCAATTTGACTGTGTCTTTTAAACAGTTGAATCTGAAATTTGAGAGAGGTTTTTAAATTATTCTCATATATTTGACTCTCCTGTACATTTTATAGTTCTCCTTATACATTGTGTGAAAGAAATCAAGTGGACCGAAATGGGTTCCTAGTCTTTACCCAGCCAAAATTTCCCATTCATTTTGTTTAACTGAGGATTGCAGAGTTAGGACTCTGAGCTATACCATCAATGTTGATAGGACCAAAAACCTAATCTGCTTTAAGAATGTTTCCTCTCCACCCACTTCTTTCATTTAACTGTCCACCTGAGCCTGAAGCATCTGTTTCTTCAAAACAAAAGTCTCCAATCTCTATGCTGGGTGACCACTCAACCTAGGTTTAGGTTTCTTTGAAATATCATGTGTTACACTCACATGTTAATTTGTTTCTCCATGTTCGGTGTGTTTATTGTATTTTTGTGAACAGGCCGGGTATTGGGACAAATTTCTGTTGGATAACTGTCATGCTTGCTTGTAAGAATGGTGTAGATCGCGGAAAGGATATTTGTGATATGCCAACTAAAAAAGTGTATGGTTTTTGACACTCTCTTTTTAAAAGGCTGACCTCACTAAAAAGCAGTAATTCTTGCCATTCAAGTTGACTTTCTAAATTAGCAGAACAATATTAGAGTAGGATGGAAAATATTTTCCCATCATATGTAGTAGTAACTTTGGAAATGTAAATGCTTTAGGCTTGACTATTCATATATATTTTTAACCAAGAGCTCACACAGTGGGAGGTGACTAGTAAGGGTGAATGGGGTTTGACAACAAAAGCCTTATCAGGAAGTTAAAGGCAAACACAAGCTCACCATTTAATTCAGAATTAAATGAAGTAGGGGGAGTTAAACCGAAGGGATGAAGCTGAATTTACTGGATGCTTTAAGTAGTATTAGTAGCAAGCATGTAGACATCCTCCATATTGACTTTTTTTTATTGGGTTCCATTTACAAACATTTTAATGTTGAAACTAACATGACACTTTTTTCTCTCTTGCCCTTTGCCTTTGATTTTCAGTTTCCCTAGCTTGGGTCAAGTGACTTATTGTTGATCTCCCGTGTTGATCCTATACTTCCAAGGTCTGAATTGACTCTTCTTGGGGTGTTTCCTGTATTGTGACTGACATAAGTGCTGTTCCTAGCTTGATTGATTTTTCTCCATATTTTTCTTTTGGTTTTCTTTCCATTCCCCTCACCTCTCCCATTACTTTCTTATGCCTATTTATTCCTAGTTCTCTGTCCTTGCATCTGCCTTTCCCACTGTCTCATTCTCCTACCTGGTTCATTCCTTCCTTTGTTTCTGACTTTCATTCTCTAGATTTATGTCTACCTTCCTTCTTACCCTAATTTCCTATCTTTTTTTCAACATACTCTGCTTGCTTGTTCACTCACATATTCAAGGATATCTTAGGCTTCCCCTCTTCCCTGCCTGTCCTGCCCAAGGATCTCTGCAAGCTTCATACTCTATATTTGTCTAGCTTTTTCTGCAGTTAATATATGGCAGTGATGTTGGAAATTGTATGCAAAAAGCTCCCACCCTGGCTGGGGTAGGGAGTAGGCAGCGGATAAGAGGACAAACTGTTAGGGAAGGTAATTAATTAGGTGGGGTGAACTAGAGCAGTGTTTCTCAACCTTTTTGATACCAGGGACCAGTTTGCTTCCTTTCTTAAACTGTGTCAGGGAGATCACAGGGACCAGCACCGCTCCACGGACCAGTCCTTGACAAACGCAGAACTAGAGTGCTCCTCAACTCTTCCCCAGAAAGGAGTTATGTTCTGCCTCAGTCTGACTGTAGTGTCTCTGCAGAGGTTTAGCTTTCCTGCTGTTCTTCAGAATGGAGGCTCAGAAATTCAGTTTTTAAGTACAACTTAATTTATATGACGAGAAATAATTTCTAAAAGCTCACTTAAGCACCCTGAATAGAATAAACTTGGTGCAACTGGCTTTTAAGTAACACCTCTAAATAGTAATAAATTTTATCCTGTTGTTGGATTTGCGCTATTTCAAACAACGGTTTAGAATTTCCAATTGTCTTACATTTTTAACAGGCTGGTGAGCATGTTGTAAAATAGCCTATCTGGTGCTACACAAACTAATGAAATGCTGGAATCCTTTTTATGTTTCTGACAGACACTCCACTTGTGCTAAACTTGATGACTATCACTGCAGGGTTGGAATCTTTATTACAGCACCAAGTGCAATCTAGTGTTTGGAACAAAAAGGATAAAAACCATGCACTGTTTTAAGTAATCTACCCATAAAGACAGCTACTTTGACTCTGCAACACCTTTCATAGTTTATTGCTTAAAGAGGAAAAGCTTTGAAATGCTTTGGAGGAATTCTACAGTCATTTCAAACATACAAATTATTCATTTGATGATCATTTAAAGCATTATTGTGTAGCAAAAATGCTTTGCTTGTTTTAGTATTCAGTTTTATTTATAGCTATTTTTTAATCTTTAATTTTTTGCATTGATAATTTTAGTGGTAATACCTGTTTGGTACATTACGAATATTTTTAAAACTAACAAATTTAATTAAATGAAGTTTTCAATTGGTTTTATCCACATGAAATATACTGTAGACGTAAAAGGTCGTGTGATGAAGCCCATCATGATAGTATATAATTTATAGACTTTAAAAATTCGGAGTTTAATTAAACAGCTGAATAGCTGTTACCAAAGCTTCACGATTTCAAGGTAATTTAATGTGTGTGTTTTAAATATTCAAGCATACCCCTGTGAAGTTCAAAAAATTCTGACTTGCTACTTCTGTAGCATCCTTAGCTTTGAGCTATTGTTCCTGTTATAATAGATATGTTGTTTAGATTGAAAGTCTGGCTTCTGTAAATCCATGGTAGTATCTTCTTTAGCCAGATTTTGTTGTAGAGAAAATGTGTATGTCTAAGTTACAAAACTCTTAAAACAGAAAGTTATACACTAAACATAATAGAAACTGACAGTTTTAAAGGGAAACTGTCGAAGTTGGTAGCTTGAAGATTGTGTTAGATTCTTACCTTTTTATATATATATATATATATATATATATATACGTAGAGTGAATGGAAAAATATGTGACTTGCTAGCATTGTTCTTGCCGGACTAACCCATGACTGTTCTGATTTCAGTGAAATGCTGATGAATTTCATCAGTAAAGTTCAGCAGTGTGGGTGCTAGAGTGGAAAACTAGTAACAAAACAGATATTGCTCTTTTCTCTTTATTGAGGTGGCATGGCTTAACTAACTTGGACCTGCTGGTTTTTAAAGCCCGCAACAGCTTAGGCCTGTGCTATATTTGAGACTAGTGTTATCCTTATGAATATCTGTGATCTGACACTACCTGACACCAAATATGAGTTCATTACTCCTTACTTTTTAAATAGCATAACATTTCCCCCAATTGTATTTTCTAGTATGACCGTTGTTGGATTGTGTGTATGTAAGATGGAAGGAAAAAAGATTTGAGCTGTTGAAATTGAAAATAATCTTTATAATCTTAAAGAAAACTTAAGTAAGTAAGAGCAAAAGCATATTTTAATGTACAAGCATAACATGCTCTGTGAAGCAATCTGATTTTTCTTTTCAAGGGTTTACATCATTTTAAAATGCAGTAATAAGAAAATTTAATTTATTCTCCTCCTCCAGTATTGCTTTGATTTAGCTCTTGTTTACACAAAGTTCCTCTACAAGTAGCTTGTTAAACTTTTGCAGCTTTAAAACAGCAAGATAATGTTTTGGGTTTTTTTTTTTGTATTGGATCTATAACTAACTAGCTGTATTACCACTCCACAGGAAACTGTTGTGCTGAAAGGAAGAATTAACTGGTCTTTCAACTTCAGCCTTTTTATTGTGAGAAGGAAGATCACAGAAGTGTTACCATGGGGAGAACAGCAGCTAAAGGTAAGGTTGGTGGCTTTTATCCCAAAGGAAAGAAAGTAGAAAACATAAAAGCTATTTTTGATTAGATGGGGTATTATTATACCTAATAACAGTACAGCAGTTGTTGTTATTATTATTATTAAGTTGAAATAGGATGGTAATACATACTGAACTTGTTATGAATCAAATTAAAGTAAAAAAATTCCAAACTTACAGTAGGCATGCTAAATTTAGCCTTAATTGAAACCATTCTATATAATTTCACCCAAAATAACTGTTGTCCTCTGACAATCTAGAAAACAGAGTCCCAGTAGAAAATTTAAGCACATATCTAGATGTGTTGTTAAAATATAATCCTTTATAGGTGATAACTGGATTCTGTGACATCTGCATAGTTTATCAGAATAATGTGTAATAGCAGGTATTAAGTTTTATAATAGCAAACTGCATCAGCAACTATCTTTCAAAAGCCCATGTAGACATGTTAAACTGTTTGTTTTATGCAGTTTAATTTCTCATCTATACAATGGCATTCTCTCTAGTCATGTCTTCTACTGTGCTGTATCGGGGGAAAAAATCATAAGTTATGGTGTTTTGCACCAACTTGAGGGTGAGATTTGAGTAGAAGTGAATGTGTGAAATAGAATAGGCATGAAATGGAAATACAGAATCTTGTGAAGAGAGTCCAACTACTCTGTAACTGGTCCTTTTCAGTTTTGGGACAGGTAGTTCTGCTCTAAGATTTTTGCACCTAATTCATGCCTTCCACCTCTTCAGCCCAATTGCTTTCTCTGCAGTTGTTTACTACTTTGTAAACTGAGTGGTGGTCTGTTCTGCAGTGGATCATCTATGATGACTGCAGTTGTGCATGTAATAGTTGCACAAGTTGATGCAGAGCCTGTGGAGGAACCTTACTCCTTGTATGGCAGGCTTCTGCCCTGCCTGTTTGAAGATGCTGCAAGACAGGCCCTATTCCTGGCAGACAAATAGGCAGATTTGAGAGAAGTTCTGATGGAAGATGTTAGCCAGCATCTCCTCTTCCCATCCCCCTCTTGGAGGTGGATAAAAGGGCCTAGACAGAGTCTCAGGTGCATTAGGGATCAAACATTTCCCCCTTTTCTGGTTGCCATCACAGGTCTTCAGAAGGGCAGTGGTCAACTTGTTGGGGAATGTTCCCCCACTCCGTCTCAGTCCTCCACTCCTGAGGTGCAGCTGGGGCCTTCTGTGGGGGGGGGGGGAGAATAGTCTTTCGCCATCTGTAACTCTAAAGTGCTTGACAACTCTGAGGAACAGAGGTAGAGACTCCTCAGAGGGAGGCTCCTCACACATTATCAGAGCTAGCCAGGGTGGAAGACTTTGACTCCCTTGTTGGAGTGGTGTCTGGAATCTCAAGAATAAGTCCCTAGGAAGTGGCTGTGCAAATCTTGATAGACCAACCCTCTATTGCTCCCTTCCAACAAGGACATCAAGGAAATAGTGTCTTGGGAAAAGACTGATACATACTTTCTAAGGCAAGGCAATGCACTGTTTTCATTGTTTCCCAAAAAGATTCTACGAGACTTGGGGCACTCTCCTATTGGAGGTGTAATAGTCATATCATTGGTTAAGAAACTGGCTCTTCTAATAAGGGGGTGTTTTCTCTGAAGGCTCTCTTCTGTCAGGAAACTGGAGTTCAGCATTAGGAGGAACTGTAAGTGGTCACTAGGATCATCTTAGTTGCTTCTACCAGACTCTATGCTCGAAGGAGTTAGCCTTCTTAGTCCCTGGTGGATTGCAAGTCAATGAAGAAAGCTTGGGTCAGTCTCCAGTTGTCTCTGATTTCTTGTATGATGGCTGTGATTACTCTGGCTTGTCTTCTGATGAGTGATCTTATCAGCAGAAGAATTTTATGTCTAAAGATTGGAAAGAGGTGCTCCAGACCAACCTCCCAAACATAGTATCTGTAAAGTGTAAACTGGGTGGATGGAATTGCTCAATCATGGTTCCATTCTTTTCAAAACTTGGGGTCTTACCAGAAGGCAATGGACAATTTTTCGTCCCCCTCAAGGTCTCAGTCATGTGGTATCCAGCATGATTCAATCTCCAAACACTTCCTATTCAGTGGGAAACTGCTTTGGACCTTGGAAGAGAACCAACTGTTTTCAGATCAATCCCAGTTAGACCAAAATAATGTTGATTTGGAAGGGAATTGCATTTGGAGGAATTGGATGGGGTTGTGACTGTTATCCCTATGTAAGGATATGTACACACACCATCTTGGGGTTTTATTGGAACTTTTACTTATCCTTTTCCCTGGTGTTGGCCTTATTGCCTTTCTATTTTTGTCTGGATAGTCATTTTAAGGCATTGAGAAGGAAATGGAAAACAGGCCAAAGAAGAGGGAGAAAATTTCCCCTTTAGTCAATAGACCAGAACTCTTAATGTCTGCAGGCCAGTAGATCATATCTTTGTTCTTAGTTTAAAACATGAAGAACACTTGTTGGGCTAACAACATCAGTGAAAATGTTAGCCCAAAAGGTTACATTTAAAATGGTGCATGAAAACAGGAGCTCACATTCACTATAACTGTGGGTTGCACAATATTATAAGAGAATGATTGCATTTTAAAAAAAAGGAATAGTAGCTTACCATTTATGCTTAAAACACCTACTGTGATCACAGCAGCGATTCCCCATCATAGCTGTGAAATATCAAGGCTGTCACTGATCTGAATGCAATAATGCTATGTTTAAATACACTTGTTTACCAAGAAAAATAGAGACTGAGATTTGAAATCCACTGCCTTAGTTCTAGCCATGTGAAATGATCTACATCTATTTCATGGCTTGAAAAATTTACCACCTTCTACGCAGGGTGAAAAATAACCTATGCTGTCTTTCTCTGCCCAAAAGCAACAAAGAGCACTTGCTCACTTATTTGCTTCCATTCTCCTTCACTCACTGCCCACCTCCCCGCCAGCATATCAAGAAGAACAAGTCCGTTAGATTTGTTTTTTCAGATATTTTCTACCACTTCTAAATTGTCTATGTTGGAGATAATGGCGTCTCAGTTCCACCACTTCCTTGCTTCTGTGACACACAAGATGTATGATCCGCTTTATGACATTGGATTGTACCTTCATTTTAGTTTCCAGGTAAGTATCAAACATCTGTCAAAAATATAGACATTTGGTATGGAACTAGCAATTGAAATTGAAATATGATCCTAAACTGAAAAGGGAATTGAATGCTCTGCAGCACAATGGTTGTCTTAATATTTGCTAATGTGGCAAAGCTGTGAATAAAGTCAATTATGGGTAGCTCATCTGTCTACGGGTATCTTCATGGCTAACTTCTCTTGAGTTAGGCTAGTTTGAGTGAGAGCAGCGACACTGAAATAGTGCTCAAGCTGCATAGAATGGCTGTGGTAGCAGCCGAGTATTGTGCTCACTTGAGCTGTAGCATATACCCCGTGACAGGCCAGCCAACTTGAATTAAAAGCACCACTACACTCAAGTTAAGGGATTTTGTGAGAGGCTGGAACTTGAGTTAGGGGCAACACTCACATTATGGCTTGAGTTATCTCTTCAGCCAGTCCTACTAGTTTTATTCCCCCTTATTTGTTCCCCACACAGAGGGCTTTTCCTTGTGGTACTGATACCTGAAGTAAGTAAAGTGAAATTGATTGTGGGCTACTCATGGGTTTCACTCCTTTTTCTGCTGATTCATTGGTGTGGTATAGGTACAGGCCTGTATTCAATGAATTAGGGTTGCAGTGAGACCCTTAACTGAGAAATAAACTGTTAATTTTTTTTTTCTGTTTCTGTTTGTCAGGACCTGCACCAAGATTGTCAACAATGTTTAGTGATCTTGGGTTCAGCAGTTTTTGTGTGGCCAACTTGAGACACCTTACGGGGCTTGAATTTCAGAGGGTCGTGTGCAGCACATTGAGCATCACGACCTTTTCTTGTGTCTCAAATCACTAATGTCTTTTGGAAACCTTGGCTCAAAGGTCCAAGATGTTCTTTGGTTTAATACTCTCCCTCAAACTATAAAACAAAAGCAATTTGAAAATAAAGGTAGATTGCTGTTTTTAAAATTTTGGAAGACATTTGTTTATTGACAGCCAAGAAGGATTCTTTTTAGAATTCTTTCTTTCCGTGCTTGTACCTTTATCTTGATGTTAGTGTCTCTTTTAAACTCTGAGATGAACTAGAATAAGAGTAAAATTTACCTTTTTATGACAGTGAAATATATACACAAAAATCTGTGGTTAATAGAATGTATTTGTCTTGAGAGTTATGTTTAAAAGTGCTCTATATTAGACTAATTGTTACCCTGGACTTTAGTATGATGTGAATGCTAAATCTGTTATGTAATGACATTTTATGTGTTGTAGATTCAAAGAATGTTAAAAAGGAGAAACATGGGAAGAGTCAGCAGTCAAACAATGTGTCTTTAAAAAATGGTAGGTATTAAAATAGTCAGGTTATTAGTCAAGATAATGTTTAAATGTAAATATTTGGATTGTGTTGTATGAGTATCTTTTACACCTCTCAAGCTGTTACTGATGACTGGAATACATAAAAGAATAGAATCATCTGAACCACTGCTGTTAACTTCATTAGTGGACAGTGTTTTGATATTGCACATATAAATGTCTTTGGAAGAGTGAAAGGATTGACTTTAGCATAGTAGTTCAGCTGACCAAAAGGCAAATACTAGTTACCTATGTAATCCCCTGAACAAAAATGTGTGCATCCCAATTTTTTTAAGATGAAGTTTTGGATCATTACTGTTTTCTACCTCCTTCTTTAGTCCTATTTATACCTTTTCTCTCTCAAAAGTCTCCATTGTTTTTTCTCCTTAACTACCATGTTTGCTGATACTGAAGAGAGAAGTTGCAATAATTGGGCTGAATCTTCATTAATGCTAAATAGGTAGGGAAGGTAAAATAATCTTATGCATTTGTTCTTCTGTGGGAAAAACTAAAAAGCAAAGTCGATTGAGACTAAATGAAAGTTCAGAACATTTCCATTTGTAATTGTTTCCCATAATTTGAAATAAAAATGGATACCGTCACTCTTAGCAGAAAATGATGGGTTTTTTTCATCAGGGACAATGGGTCTGTCATTTGGAGGGGGTGAGGAAATCACCTGTTTTTTTGTTTTTGTTTTTAAAGCTGACCCATTAACCTAGCTACATGTCTTATAGACACCAAGAGTTTTCAGTAAGTTGTTGCCACCATCTCTTTCCTACTAATTAACAGAAGGGGGGGCACTCCCACTGTCAGAGCCCACTGAGCACACACTTACTCCTGGGGGAATTCTGCACTAAAAAATTAAAAATTCTGTGCACAATATTTTAAAAAAATGTATTTGTCAAAATAACACAATATAATCACACCAGTTTCAGTTATTTTGGTAATTTATTTAAAAATACATATCAGCAAGTATGTCAACAACACAGAGAATTAAAAAGATTCTCCCAGGAGAGTTTAAAGAAACACCTATGACAACCCATTTCCAGTTAGGGGGTGCTGGAGAGGGCTGCATGATTCTTCCCCCCCCCAGCCCAGACACATGCTCCTCCTCTCTTCCCCAGAGCCCAGTCATGCTGCCCCACCCCCGAGCCCTTCCCCCATAGTTTTGTCCCGCTGAGGGACGCGGTGCAGCCCTGCCTTTCCTCACCCTTTGCCAGAGCCAGATCTCCCGGGCCTGCTCCCATTAGGCGGATGAGGATCAAGCCCTGTTGCCAGAATGTGCAGAGTTTCCATTCCCGCCAGTCCAGGCACTTCGCTCACTGCAGAGCCTGGCTCTTCTCCAGCATGCAGAGTGCAGCGGCCCCTAGAGGTGGCCAGTAGCTCCGCAGCCCCAAGTCTGTGGGGGGGGAAAACATGAAATTTTGTACAGGACATTAATTCTGCATTGTGCAGTGGTGCAGAATTCCTCCCAGAGTAACACATGTGATCACTGCTGGTAAAGGGAAAAGCTTCCAGGTAGAGGAGCTAGTTAGAGACTTCATGAGGTGTGGAGGTGGTGAAACAGGTGGGTAATGAATTTGGGAGAGTTGAGAATAGTATGGAACTGACAAGAGTTTTGTGGGGAGTATTTTACCCAGGGAATGTCACATGTATTGTTGACTGAGGTAGAAAACTTTTAAAGGGGTCTTTTGTTAAAACTTTGATAGCACATCAGAATTATAAAATTTCATAAAACTAAAACACTAAGGGCTTCCATGGGCGTCTAATTAAACAGAAGTTTTTAGTCTGCTACAGAGACTTTTTAGCTGCTATCCCTGAAGATCTTTCCCATCAGAGGAAGAGTAGTCTCATTGGTCCTCACACTGGCTGGGAGCTACTTTTTCCATAGACTGGCGTTGCAGTGAACCACAAATAATCCATGGAATGACATCCTGATGTCATGTTAGATATCTGTATTGTAACTGTGTAGTTGTTATGACATCACACCTGTAGATGTCATCTCCGCAGTGTTGTGTCTGCAAACATGTTAAAGCTCTCTAGAACTTCATTTTGTCATTTTGACTCATTTTCTTCTCTTCCCTAAGGCTGTTGGGAGAGAGGTGTTTTGTTTTTTTTTTCCCTCCTCCATTCCTAGCTATTGGGAGGGATCCTTGCAGTTTTCTGTTGCTGCCAGTAAATACTGGGCAGTAGAGCAAATGGTTCTGTGATTAGTGCACCGCTTGCTTTCCTTTGCCAGTGTGAGTGAGAGGAGCTGCAGTCACACTTAGGGACTCAAATGCCATGTCAGTACTTGGAAGTATTTCTCTGTTTGACATCTAGCTTAATACGCAGTGTGAATGTCAGCGTGCGGAATGGAGCCGGTCCCATCAACCACTCTCTGGTACCGTTCAAGAAGATCAGAGACCCCGTGCCATCAACTCTGGTTCTGGCTCTGGGCGTCCATTGAGTCCCATATTGAAGAGGGTGATGCTGGCACTGGCTGTTTCTGCACTGGCGGTTTATCAGGTGGCAATGGAGCTCCTCTGCCTTTCTGTCCTGACCTCTCCCAGGACTTTGCCAAGGCTGCTTAGTTTATAGCCCTGTTGGCTGGGTGGGCTGCTGAGCCTGAGGGTCAGTTGGCACCACACCCTGATGTTTCCCTTTGACAGTCAGTGGAAGTGGGGCTGGTGCTGGGCTCAGCACAAGGGACCTCCCCAGCACTGGGAACTTCTTGGTACCCCTGCTGTTGGCACCACTGATGTAACCGTGGCAGCACACACCTCCCTCCACTTCAGCACTGTCAGTCACCTCGGCTTCAGGGTTGACACCACTTCAGGCACTGGAAACAATGGAGGTGTATTTGATGCCAGCAGTACCGTTTCCACCATCTGCACCAGTTCCCTCTTCATTCTGGGCTATGGATGAGTCAGGCCAGTTGCTTGCACCCTCAGGGCTGGCTCCACCTTTATCCTCTGAAGTTCGGGACTCCTCAGCATTCAGGTTGGGATCTTCCTCCACATGCATCAGGGCCCAGTCAAGGAGAGCTATGGGTACCATGATAGGTGCTTGTCTCACGGTGGCAATGGGGGCCCCGGCCTGATGTCTACTGGCCACCAGTGCCCTATCCATATTAGTGGGCTGCATGAAATCTGTAGGATGCGCCTCGGTTGCGTAGGTCCCACTCCTCATCTCGCTCTAAGGCAAGATCATTGAGCAATCCTGTGGTAGTGACGGTCGATCTGCCACAGGCCCAGGCACCAGTGAACCTTCCCCATGTGGAGCCTCCAGAGTTGTCCTGTCCAGGTCTGTCAGTCCTGGAGTAGGATCCGGCTCTGGCACAGTTAACCATTTTGTCTTCGTCCCCCGATGATTCTGCGGTGCCTGGATCTTTCTTTCCTTTGATACCAGAGGATTTCAAGATATACCAGGACCTTTTGCGGCACGTGGCTGCCTTCCCTGGGTATTCATGCAGAGTTCCTGCAGGAGAATATTCATAAGTTGTTGGACATCCTGCAGCCATCTGCCCCTGGGAGAGTAGCCTTCCCTATTAATGATGCACTCCTAGAGCCTGCTAAGGTTCTCTGGAGCATGTTGGCTTCAGTATCCCCTATTGCAAAGCACATGGAGAATTGCTACTTCATTGTGGTGCAGGGATTTGGTTTTTTTTTTTTTTACTCCCATCCAGCCCTAAATTCCCTGATCATAACTATGGTGAACGATAGAGGGCTGCAGGACAGATTTAAGACCACTCCCAAAGATAAGGACTTCAAGCATATGGCCCCGATGGGTAGGAAGATTGACACCTCCTCTTATGTGTAGATGCACATTGCTAACCAGCAGGCACTGCTGTCTAAATATGACTTTGTGAATTGGATGGCTATGTCTGAGTTTGCGGACCAGTTGCCCGAAGTCTTGAGGGAGGAATTTGGGGCATTTATCACTAAAGGCTGCTTGGTGACTAAGACTTTGTTATGGTCCATGCTGGACATTGCGGATACTTCAGCCAGAGTAATGGCTTTGGTGGTGACCATGAGAAGGGAGCCCTGGCTGCAGAATACGGGCATCGTCCTGGTGTGCAACAAGCCATAGAGGATTTGCCCTTCAGCTGATGCTTTTTTTCGGACAAGACAAACGAGATTCTGCACTCCTTCAAGGACTCTAGGGCTGCCCTGTGATTTTTTGGGGGGTGTATGCCAACAGTGCAGAGGGGCCACTACAGTGATCAACAGCAGTAGCAGCAGCAATATTGTTTGCAGCACACATTTGGGAAGCCTTTCCCTCCCCTGAGACAGTAGAACTACCCCAGAAAGGGGCACAGGTCCTAGAGGAGGAAGCATTCAGTTCCGGGGTTTGGCCACTTGACACACCTTCCCCGGAGCCGAGCCCTCCCTCCCCCCCGTTCCTGATTTTGACTTCTTGGTCCACAGGCAGTGTTACAATTTTTGCTCTCTTCTCCCCATTCCCTCTGTTTGGGGACAGACTGGCTTGCTTTCACAATGCTTGGGGCTTGATCACCACTGACAGTTGGGTCCTAAGCACCGTCAGATTGGGGTATGCCATCCAGTTCCTTTCCCCCATCTTCCCCACCCCCAGTCTCCATCCCTCTTCAGGGACCCCCTCTTATGAAATATTGCTCCTCAAACAGGTTTGCTCTTTACTGGCTTTGGGAGCAGTAGACGAGGTTCCACTGGAACACTGGGGTCATGGCTTCTATTTCCGTACTGTCTGGTGCCTAAATTCAAGGGAAGGGTAAGACCCATTCTCAACTTTCCTGGCCACAACAAATATATCAGATACATGAGATTCCAAATGGTCACTCTATCAACTGTCCTCCCCCCGTTGTCACAGAACAACTGGTTGGCTGTTCTTGACCTTCAGGACACCTGGTTTCATGTAACAATTTTGCAGAGAAACAGAAAATTCCTTTGATTTGTCGTAGCGAAGCACCATTTTCAGTATATGGTGCTTCCCTTCTGCCTCTCTTCTGCCTTTTGGGTTTTTACCAAATTCGTAGTTGTGGTGAAGGTGTACCTCAGCAAGAAAGGAATCCACATCTTCCCATATATGGACAACTGGTTACTGAGGGGCAGGTCCAGAAAGGAAGTCCTTTCCCATGTCAACACTATAGTGCTCTTGTTTGACCGTCTGGGTCTCATCCTAAACATTGAAATGTCCTTTGGTTCCCACTCAGAAAATCAAGTTCATTGGGGCCTTAATAGACTGTACACGTCTTTTCTGCTGACTGACCTTTTTCAGGCGTTTTTTGCAGTCTCAGCCTTCCACAATGGTTTGGATGTGCCTAAGGCTCTTGGGCCACATGTCTGCTTGCACACATGTGGTCCAGTTTGCAAGGTTGTGTCTTTGCCCCCTTTAAATGTAGCTCAGGACAGTTCACTGTCCGACCCTTCATTCCCTGAGCATATTGGTCTGCCTCCTTCCACTGGTCCTGGACTCCTCGCATGCTAATGGAAAATGTTTATCAGGGTGTTCCCTTCATCCAGTGCTTACCAACCAGGTCTGTTGTCACCCAATGCCTCCCTGATGGGTAAGGGAGCATATCTGGGGTCACTGAAAGTTCAAGGTCTGTGGTTGGAGCAGGAATCGTCACTGCATATCAATGTGCTGGAGAGGGTGAGCTAAAGAGTGAAAACAACAGGATATTGAAGGCATGAGGCTCCCAGTGGTCTGCACAGGAAGGAGAGAAGACTTGAAGAAAAAGCAAGCAGTGGCTATCCTGGAAGGAAGAGTGAGTGAAGTTTCAGCCTTCATTAAGGCTGCTTGCATATCTGTAGCAGCACTCTACTTAAAAATGAGGTTGACGCCAAAGAGAAATTTATAGGTTTGGATACATATTTCAATTTAAGCCACTCTGATGTGTCCTTTACCAGCAGCCATTGGTTTGCAAGATGGTGAGGAGCTCTGTGTATCACCAAAGTAGGGAAATAAGTCTACATAAAATCCATACTTATAAAGTTAGAGGACACCTTACTTCTAACCTCAGTGTGTCTGAAGGGGAATACAACTCTTAGAGCTGGAGGGGTGGGATGTTAAGAGGGGTCTTTGGAATGGGAGCGGAGAGACAGACTCCCCCCTACAGCATCAGAGGGAGGAGTTGTAGATCCTAATGATCCAAAAAAATGGAGGTTTACAGCTTCCTGCTCTGAAAAGACCTATGCCAGCCTTGAAGAAAGCACCAGTTACTTGTAGTAGTCAACTGAGCTGCAGAAATCCAGAGAGAACCTTTAAGGAGCCATGCCAGCCCAGAGGAAAGAGCTCAGATGTCAGTTTGGGGACACAGCCACATGCCAGAAATCCAGAATGAGCCTGTGGAAAACTAGAAACTGGCTGAGAGCCTGAGCCTAGGTATGGGGGGTCCAATTTGCTAAACACCAGCCAGGCAGGTGGAAGCTTCGTGAGAGAACAACTGAGTTCTGATGCAAAAACTAATATTGTGGGTGTTTGGTTTTATATAGTGGTGGGCAGGCTTAATAATAAATATAATAAAATCTGTCAATTTAATGTATTGTACATTAAACTAGATCTTTGAATCTGTATTCAGAATTCTTGAACTAATTTCTGGTGTTCTGCTAAGGATTAAATGATGTACAGTTGCATCTGAGGATTCAAGGAAAACATGAAAAACAAATTGCTGTGTAAATGTCTGTAAAATGTAATAGAAAGTAAATAATTGTGCAAGAGAACATTTTTGGTAACTTTGTGTTTATAATAAACCAGTGGTTTTCAAACTTTTGTACTGGTGATCCCTTTCACACATCAAGCCTCTGAGTGCGACCACTTTTTTTCTATTTAGCACTGTTATAAATGCTGGAGGCAAAGTGGGGTTTGTATGTAATAATCTCATGACCCCCGAGAGGTCATGACCCCCAGTTTGAGAACTCCTGTAATAAACATTGTCATTGGAGATATCCAGTTTGTGTAGTTTTTTCAGACGAGCAGGACAATCATGAGGGGATGATATTGCCTAATCCATTGATTGCAGTATTGATGACGGGCTACCAATGATGCTATTGCTGACTAACCGCAGTGCACGAACGTTCACAGTTCAGTCTATGGCCAAGAGTTCAATAATTGAAATAAAACAGAAGACAAAACTTCAACATGGCTGCCAGTTCTAAAAATCAGTCTGTATAAACCAGGGGTGGGGAACCTCTGGCCTGCAGGCTGGATCCGGCCTACTGCTTAATTTAATCCGGTCAGTGACGAGTCTCCATGCCGCAGGCCGGAAGCCCCGAGCCTCGGCGCCCCCGCCCGCAGCGTCCAGGCAGAGGGGAGATCAGGAAGCTCCATGTGCTGACCCCAGCGCTGGCTCTGCAGCTCCCATTGGCTGGGAACCACGGCCAATGGAAGCTGTGGGGGCAGCGCCTGTGGGCATGGGCAGCACACACTGCGCAGAGCCCCCTGGCTGTGACTCCGCCTAGGGGCCGGACATGCTGGCTGCTTCCAAGTGCAGCATGGAGCTGCTGCACTGCCAACTGGAAGCTGGCCAGAGCCTGAATCCCCTGTTGCACCCAAACTCCCTCCCAGACCCCACACCTCCACCCGCATCTCAACCCCCTGCCCTAGCCCTGAGCCCCCTCCCACACTCCAGATCCCTTGGTCACAGTCCGGAGCCCCCTCCTGTACCCGAAACTCCTCATCCCCAGCCAGCCCAGAGCCTGCACCCCCAGCTGGAACCCTCACCCACTTCCGCATCCCAACCCCCTGCTCCAGGCTGGAGCCCCTTCCCACACCCTGAACCCCTCATTTCTGGCCCCATCCCAGAGCCGAGGGGAAGCCCTGAACCGCCTCCCCCCTCCCCCCCCGCAGGGCTAGAGCCAGGAGTACTGGCTCGCTACGCTTAGGGGAAGCCCCGAGCCTCCACACCTCCCTGCGGGGCTGTTTGTGGCCTGCGACTGATTTTTTGTGTGTGTCAATGGCCCCTGATAGAAAAAAGGTTCCCCACCCCTGGTCTAAACCTTTAAAAGGATAGTATTAGCAGTACTGGCCAAATCGGTAGTACACTACATTTGTTTTCTTACTGTCTCTGGTAATTCAGCATAAAATTACCTGTATCTTGAATTGGGGTAATATAGAAGGAAATATTTTTATATTAAATTGTTTGTTGTGAGCCAATTTTCCTTTAGGCTGAGGTTTTATTCTACCTCCATTCCTAAAATTCTCTCCAATACTAGAGCCTCAGATTGTTGTATATTTTCAGAAAATAGCATTAGTTTCTTTTATCTACAAATGATCTTTCACTGGATATAGAGAAGATTTTTTTTTTTTTTTGTTAAGAGCATTATTTTCTCATGTGACTGTTGCCACACGTCCCCTTTCTGCCGCTTCATATTCTCTTCATGAAATAAATTGCACAATATTAAGTATTAGTTGTGAACGATTTTAGCTTTAATTTACCTCAGTTTTGATCTATGCTCACAAATGAAGGAAACCTAATGCCAACTTCAGACTGTGAGGAAAGGAGTTTATAGATAAATCCAGCTATTCAGGTAAATGATCTGCAGGTGAATGAAACTGCAGACTTCCTCAATGGCCAGTGAAAGCGCTCTTCCTTATAGCTACCTGTGTAGTTTTCGGTTTATGTTGCCTTATTTTGTTTACTTACTGTAAACATGGTCCCCTGAGGAAAAGACCTTTCTTGGCTCCCTCATTTTCCTTCTGAGTCATCCCATCAATTTATAGCTACTATAGCTGTGATCATTTGGGAAATGCTGACTATGCAGAGATAATATCTTGAGGATATTAGTCAAGGCCTTTCCTATCAAAGGCTAGTGCTTCTGGAATATTCTCCCATGGGACAGTCATTGATGAACATCACTGGTATCTTTCAGGGTAACACTGAAAAGTTTTATGTCATTTGTGTGTTTTGTTGCTTAGGAAAAGGATTGGTTTTGGGATATTTTTCTGTTTTCCTTCTTTAAATGGAGCTGTGTGTTTAATATTTAGTTATAAATGTAGCCAAATAACTTCATTGATGCCAGTTCCCAGAAGACAATTTGATTTGATTTTACTATCTGTCTAAAATTAAGATTTTTTTTTTTTGATGCAGACACTTTGATAGCTATTGTTTATTGAGCCACTAGGTGGCACCATTACACCATTTATGTTCTCATTTAAACTTTGTGAAGAGGTGGTGGACAAGATGACTGTTGCTTGTCTTTCCTGTTTTTAGATACATCAACTTAAAGATTGTAGACAATTTCACTGTAGAAGCAAAATGTGCGCTGTACTATTTTAGTTCTAGTCTTTTCTTGCGACTTGTATCCACTTAAGCCATGCTTATTTGGATCATTGGCCATATAGTATTTCATATTGATTGATTAACTCTCATAAATACATTTTTCTAGCCCTTTGAACAGCAGTCTAAAAATCAGTGAAGAATTTGCAAAGCCTGGTGTTGTATGAAGTGTCATTTGATTCTGTTGCTAAGTGTTAAGGCAAAATATTTGCATATTTGGTTGGAAAGGCAGCCTCGTCTAGATCAAATGTAGGACAGGGAGCCAGAAATTCATGGATTCTAGTTGTGGAGCTAGGGTCATGTTCACAGATTGCACTAAACACCAAACCCGTTCTGGTTTGTACTGGGGTCCAGGTACTAGCTGATTCTTCTGCACAAGTCATCTTCTTGATGTGCATACTCTTTATTAAAAGTGCTTACATGGTCCTGGATATAGAGTATATGACTATAGAATATGACAGTCTCACAATCTTTAACATATTTATCCTCACTCCTCCAGCATAGGACATGCTACTATTCTCGTTTTACAGATGTGGAACTGAGGCACAAAGGCTTGCACAAGGTCACACAAGAAGTCTCTGGTGGAGCAGTACATCGAATCCCGCTCTAGTGATTCCCAGCCTAGCATCCTAACCACTGGACCATCCTTCCTCACTACTGATGAAATACGCGGAAGCTGGCTTCAGAGTAGCAGCTGTGTTAGTCTGTATTCGCAAAAAGAACAGGAATACTTTCGTGGGCTACAACTTATGCTCAAATAAATGTGTTAGTCTCTAAGATGCCACAAGTACTCCTGTTCTTTATGTTGACGCTGTGTACTGAATCTGTTTGTGGTGTGTCTTTCCTATGGATTAACAAAGTTTTTGAAGTCTCTCAAAGGCTGTCAGTCTGGTGTCTTTCACACAAGAGGAATTCACTTTTTAGAACTCATTTTAAAAAAGGCTAGAATTAGAGTTCACCTAAACAGCTGTTTCCCTCAAAAGTTTGCTCAATACATTCCCTTAAGAGTTGTCTAACTTTTTTCTTTTTATCTCTTCTAGAACACTTTAAGTGGGATAATTACTTGAAAGAGACTGGATCGCTAGCCGCTCCTCCACATTGTTTCAGACAGGTACACGGAATTCTTTTATGTAAATGTGGTTGTCTTCTGTGGGTGTGGGTGTGTGTGTGTTTTAAGGGGACCAATAGCAAACCTTATATTATGGGTGCCCATGGCTTCCCTTTGTAAACTCCTGTTCTCATTTGCTTATAACTTTGGCAAACCTTAACCATTTAAGCTGAAGTTTTCTGTGCTTGGTCTCTGCCTCAAGTCAAATTTTCTTTGAAAGGTTGGTCAAAAATATTGCAGCTGTCCTTCAAGAACAAGGCTAGTGGGAAAAATAGGAAATCTTGTCAGTGTTTAAAATTTTTACAGCTCTTTTTGAACAGCTTTAGCCTGTCTCTCCATGGTTTAGAGCAAGAATTTAAAATGTGGCTGAGGGTCAGAGTAGTGCCTTTTGCCACCCTTTGCCCAAATTCCTTTTTTGCCCATCTATAGTAGAACTTATTTAGCACTTGTCCCTTAATTTTCTGACCCTCCCAACTGCACTGTGCTGGCTCCCAGCACTCTGAGTCTCCAGCATCATTCTGAAGTAGCCATACAGAATTGAACCTCTGAACAGGACACAAACTGTATGGTGGCTGCTGCAGCTTTCCCCCCAACAGAATTAACAAGCGTTAGTATAAGAACATATCAACCAATATAAATTATTAAAATAACTGTGAAATCATTTGGTATGTTTTTGTACCCTTAAGAATTTTCTCTTGAGAAATTTAATTAAAATTGCATTACAGGAAGTTTGAGAATTTTGTTATGCATATTTCAATTAAACATTGCCACAACACACAGGTATACCTGTTCTGATTACTGGAAAGTGTCATGCCAATCTTGTATTTTGGAAATTAAACCCATATTGAAGTGTCATAAAAGGTAATCAATAAAACATATCATGGAGTTGTCTCTTGCATTTTTTGTTGGGGAGAAGATAATTTTATCCATCCTTCCAATGTTGAAGTTTCAGAAATGTTTCCAGGCAATAAGCAAATTTTTCCAGTGAGAGAACTCAGGCTTTAGTGTATTCTGTTTTTTGCTGTTTTTATTTTTTTGGAGTTCAATGGTGTCTTAATGCTCTTGCTCATCTGTCAGCTTAAGCCCAACCTGTGAGGCCACTGAAGTCCAAGGCATGCCATTCTCATTTCCCTCTTTCTTCTTCCAGACAGCTTGTTCACAGCCCAGAGTATTTAAAGTAAGTAAATCTATAGTAAGCCTTGATACAGTATCCTTTGGCCTCTCAGGACCAAACACTTACCTCTGGTTAAGGATTTCACAACCGTACTTCCTGTGGCTGTGCCATGGCTCAAACCAGCTTCTCCAGCTCACCAGTAGTCAGGTTCTTTTCCAGCTTCATAGTCTCTTTTGGCTCTCTCAAGGCTTCTGTTTTTATCTCCATATCAGAAGGCCTGATTTTAGCTGCATGACCTGCCTGTCATGTGACTTTGTTTATTTTCTTCACTTGGGGAGGTGAGCTTGGTGTCACAGGTGGGGTTGGACGCATCAGCCCTTAAAGGGCCAGTCACTCTGTGACAGCTTCCACTCCCGCAAACCAGAACACGTGTTTTAGAAGGAATTTTCCTGCTGCTCACTTCTTCTGCTGTTGAGTGATATACGGTCTTTTCACTAACTCAGATTGCTTTTGGTGTACCATATTTCTGTGTTCACGGGCACCATTTCAGATTTTGGTGGGGGATAGGGCAACTTTAACTGTGACTCCAGGGGTTACTTAGGAACCTGAGAACTCTAGCTTTTTTGCAGATAATTTAGAAATTAGCTGACAAGAGCACTGTATCTAATTCCCATATAAAGAAAGAAAATTAAAAAAATGTTAGACCCACAGAGTTTAAATACTAACATGTTATGACATCCTGTGTCAAGTCTCTTAAGGGACATTGGTTAGGTTTAAAATTTCAATGTATATTCTTACTTTACTAATTCTTGAATACAACAATTGAAACAACTGTAGAAAAATCTAGATTATTTTCTATCATTTAGGTTACTTACTTTTTGAAGTTCACCAAGCTTGGACTTTTGAACATTTAACTTTTGGAAATATCCTACTAGGGCAAAACCCCGTGAGTTTAGACTGCACCTGCCTAGGGCTCTAGTGATGTTACCCTACTACAAATAATAATAGGGTAGAAACTGACTTTTTAAAAAGGAGTGAAACTGACACTTTCAAGTCACTTTCCAAAAGGGTCACTACAGTGATTTGAATTGCAGTTCTCACAGGAGAATATTTAAAATCAAATGCCAAGAAAATTCCACATTTTAAAGTTGAGAAAAAAATTAAGTCTTGTTTATTATTTAGAATTTGTTTATATGTTTTTGAAAGTACTATTCTGTGTTTGGACACTGCCTCAGTTCCCATTGCTGTAAAATGGGAATAATAATACTTTCCTGCCTTCCATAGGAATTATAAGGATTAGATAGAGGTCTGTAGGGCTGAAACTGGGCCTTCTTAATGGTTTGTGCTTAGCACAATGGGGAAATCTACTGAATAAGGTCTTTGGGTGCTACTATAACATTAGTCAGCTGTTGAGATGCGCACTGGTAGTAGTTAAAGGGGACTTACCTAGGGGGTGGGATGTTGATGGAGTACAGGTCAATCTCGGTGTTGGCCGGCAGCACAGCCATCATCCCCCTGTGCTCAACACCTGCTGGCAGGGTTTGCAGCACAACACAGACACACAGCTGTCCTTGAAGTTGCAACCACTAATGGATGTGACAGCTCAGGACCAAAAGGGTCTGTCCCTGGTCTCTTTCCAGAGAGAGCTGAGGGTGCTCCATGCTTCTCTGAGGGCAAATGGGACCCAAGACCTGCTTAGCTGCTCCTAGCCCCCCCCCCCACCTTTCTTCAGCTCCCCCTCCCTCAGCCGCTCCTTCCACACTCACTGACCCCTCCCTCAGGGCACAGCCCTATGCCTCACTTCTCCCTTCCCCTGGAGATTGACTCCCCTTTCCCATCCCACTGCCTCCCCTCTGCCAGTGGGGGCCCTGTCCTTCCCACCACCACCACGAGGGACTCTATGCTTCCCCACCTTCACTACAGGGTATCCTATGCTCTCCCACCACCACTGTGGACCCCGTGCTCCCCTCCACCTTGACTGACCCCTTCCTTGCCTGCCCTACCCCAAGAAGCCATGCTCACTGCCCTGCTACTGTTGGTTAGGAGGATTGTCACTCCGTATAATATCAGCTGCTGATTGGTGGAGGCAGATGAGGCGGTGGGGTGGGTGAGCTAGCATAGTGGAAGAAACTGACCAGGAGAATACTGGCTCCTGGAGGAGGGGACCTGGCTTCATGGGGCTACAGCTAAGAGCTCCACCTGGGACTGGGATGTGTGCTTTGAGCAGATCTCTTGTACGAAACTTGGGGGAGCGGTGCCCCCCACTCTCCTAAATGGTGCCCCTGCCTGCGTTGCCTGTGTGTGCATCTGCACAGCCCTATAATGGTAGAGTGTACTATTTTGGTACACCTAAATAACTCTGTTCCTGATTTGAAGTTCAACAGAAACTCTTTCAGAGAGAGCTGTTAGATTGTGCAGTAATCACATTTGTTCATTTGGTATCAACCAATATCCAGTCCACCAGCCCCACAGAAATCTAATGCCGTCAGCTCCTACAAATGGTTAGCTGAGTTTTGGTTGTGTCTGTAAGTAAGATGGTTAACCCTTGAACAAAGCAAAGGTTTGGAAATTTGGCTGGCTCACTTCACAGAAATGGTGTTTACACTTGGATCAAATAATTTTCCTTAGAAAGTATGTATAACTCGACTATAGGTTATCTAATATACGCTGAGGGCCAAAGATTTTTTTTTGTATCAGTAGTAATATAAAGGCTGAAGGCTCAGGTTTCTACTGGGTTAGCTAGGAATTGGAGGAGTCCTTCTGGAAGGGTATGGCAATGCAAAGAATCTATGCCTTATTATTAAAATGAAATATATTATATATTTTGGGAGGTCTCTTGTGGCCAAAATCAAAGTAGGGTAACGTTTGTGCAGTGTTCTGAAAATCTAAAAGCTGTTACATTGGTCAGATGTCTAAGTAATGGTTTCAGAATTTGCTAAATGCTACTTCAGTCATTTAGACTTAAGTGCCCCAAAACTTAGCTGGTGCAGAGTTAAGGTTCCCCTGTAGTGCTGTGTGCCTTTACAGAATGTGGAGAAGGGACTATATTTAAACTTCTGAAAACCAGGAAATAAAAAGATAATTGTTGGATTTGGGGGTTGCGGGGGATTGGAACAGAAGCCTCTCACTATATATCTCTGACCTCTTTCTCTCCAACCCTCTCTGCTGTGCACTGTTCCAATAGCACCCTCAGTGCACCCATCTCCCATGCCATAGTCCGCCAACTACTCAGATTCCACTACCACTGCTCCAACTCCAACTTTCACTCCATCATGCCAATTCACTTCCACACTCCCTAGACACACACTCCAGTGCTTGAAACCTGCCCCCTCACATTCCTGCTGCTTTGAGTCCCCCCCCCAATCCACACTCCAGTTCCATCCTCCTCTTTGCCACTCCATGCTCCTGGAAAGCTTGGAGGGACAATAGTAGGGAAAGTGGTGGGACTCTGAGAAATGCATGTACTAGCTGGAGGCAGGAAAGGGCAGAGTTCAGAGACACTGTCCAAAATCTGGGCCTACTGTAGGGAGAATGGGCTCTGCACATCCATCTGCCTCACAGAAGTGTGAAATGGCCATTCATCTTAATGAGATGTTCTGAATAAGAACACCCTCTGGAGATGAATAGGACCTGAAACAATAGCTCTGACATATGTGAACAGCTCAATGTCAGTAGGTGTGCTCAAATCCCCCAGTCTCTCCCCCCCGCCCCCCATAGTGCTTGTGAGTGTATGGCATGTATGAAGCATGCCTGTTCTCAGCTCCTCACCCCATCTCAGCACTATGTGCTTGGTGCATGCTCTGAGCATGGCTGTTCTCAGCTCCCCTCTAGAGAGCGGGGTCCCCAGATCCCAGCTCACATAGAAAGGGGCATGGAGAAGGGCTCAGATACCCTCAGAGAGACCCAGCTCCCCCAGTGCTGGGGGCAGAGGGAGAAGAGATAACATTCAGGTTAAAAGGAGCGATATGCCGGCAACCATTCTCAACTCTGCGTAGAGCATGTTTGAATTCTTCTTTGAGTAGTGTCCTTATGTGTGCTCTACTGTAGGTGTGCTTGCATTCCTGTGCTGCTGACAGAACTTTGATAGTAGTGTCTCTTAGGCCTGCGCATAAGCTCTCTTTCTCCTCATGCTGCGCCATGAGGCTAGTTAGTGCGCATAGGCTAACTCTCGTCAGTTCCTTCTCAACTGCCTTGGCTAAAGATGGAGCTACTCGCAGTCCATTAGGATCATACGCTATTCGCATTTATATAGTTAGTTTGTTAGTATACTATAGTTATAGTTGTTCTTTACTCTCTTTTATTTTATCCACACAAAAATAAAAACAAACAAAAGCCACAAACTTTATTTTCCCACTTTTCTCCCCACCGGGGACTCTTCCCCCACAGCAGGCATGCCCAGTTCAGCGGCTTTAAGAAGTGCCTCGCTCATAAGGAGGCAATTCTGATTTCAGACAAGCATTCCCACGGCATTCACTGCCTCGGGGAGGGCCACATCCATCAAAAGTGTGGTCTCTGTCACAACTCCGGCCACGTTCCTGTAAGGACAGAGAGCTCAGGCAGAAGATCATCTTAATGGAGGCAGCTCTCAGACCCTCGCAGGACCTGCACCGCGAGTCCCCAGGCAGACGTGAGTCTTCCCCACAGCCCTCTACATCTAATGGCTGTGGATTAAAGAAACAGACTGCTGACCCCCTCATAAGTTATCTAAGAGGAGAGTGGGAAGTCCCCAAAGGGAGCCTCCAGATAGCCGTAAGTGATCTCCATCTCGCTCAGTATCTTTGGCACTGTTGGCACCGAGACCCTCACAGTCTGGTACCCTTAGCTCATGGAAACTGTCAGCAGTTAGTACCATTGACATGCTCCTGGAACCAAAGGGCACGGGCACTGAGTCATCAGCACCGACAGACCGGAATAAGCATTCCGCTAAAAAGGCACTCCCACTCTGTGAATCATCATTGGTACCATCATTGACACCTCCTCTGGCAACAGAGCAGCCAGTACAGACAAAATCCCTGCCCTACCTCACCCTGGGGCGATCGGTAACGGTAGAATTCTGCCATTCTAGTGATCTCCATATATCGGAAGTACTGGGGTCTCCATTTCTCGGTACCGGGACCTCTGCACCGAGTCTTCACTTGGCATGGGAATTGTCACCGCTGCCGTGCCATTCTCCCCCAGGGCTCGGCACCACCATGTTGCGTGATGGACACTTGACCAAATTACCATACTTAGTGACGGACATGGGGGGGCGGTTTATGTCATTCAATTTTTTGAAAAATTACCACGGACCTCAGAATTTTTACCACAGACACGTTTCTGAACCCTGCACTCCCCTACTCTCTAGCAAGAGTTCATACAGCGAGCCAGGGGAAGAGACATCACAGTACTCCTCTCAGGCTCCATATGATGCTCAATACTAGCAAGGCCTGTACAAGCAGATGGCCCCACCACCGTGGTACGGCCACACCGCTGCTGGTTTCTTGCCGCCACCACCACCCTGATGCCTCCCTTCACACTCTGAAGGATTCTAGGGCTACTTTCCAGTCGTTGGGTAGCTACATGCAGGGACAAAAGAGACAATTTAGTCCCCAATCCCAGCATAGACCATACATGTCCCAATATGAACTTCAATGCCACTATGAGTCACAAAGAAAAAAAGGAAAATTTCCCAAGCACAAATCATTTGGCCCGCAATCTTTGTCATCCCAGCCATCTATGTCCAAACACCAGTTTTGATGGGAAGGTCAAGGCGCCACTAAACTATTCTTTCCGACTGATACAGCTGACCAACGCGTCACACCCATTTGGCCACTGATTGGGTGTGTTCCACAGTGCCTGCAAATGCATAACATTGAACCGTGAACTGGGTACTCCATCCATTTATCTCCCTACCTCCTCTACAACACTTTTCCTCATTCATGAGAGTATACTACAACAAGAAGTAGATTGTCTCCTCCAGTTAGGAGCCATAGAACCAGAACAAGGAAGAGGGTTCTACTCTTATTTCTGAATACCAAAGAGGAAGGGAGGCTGGAGACCCATACTAGACCTCAGAGCTCTCAGCAAATTTGTCAAGGTGCAAAAATTCAAGATGGCCACTTTATTGATGATCATTCCAGTGTTGGAACAGGGAGACTGATTTTTGGCCCTTGACCTTCAGGACACATATTTTCCTACTGATTTCTCAGATTCACCCTGCGACAAGACCACTACCAATACAAAGTGCTCCCCTTCAGGCTATCGTTGGTCTCAAAGAGTATTTTCCAAGGTTCTCTTGGTGGTGGCTACTCACTTATGTTCTCAAGGGATAATGATCTATCCTTATCTCGATGATTGCCTACTCAGAGCTAGATCTCTCCGGGACGCTCACCGAGTAACCAAAGTGACTATGTGCTTGTTTATAGATCTGGTCCTACAGATCAACACCCAGAAGTCAACCCTCACTCCAGTGCAACACCTGGATTTCATAGGGACTGACCTTGACTTGTTACAGGCCAGAGCCCTCTTGCCTCAACACAGATTCCAGTCCTTAGCCACACTTAGACACTGTTTAAAGCAGCCCACAAATATCAGCCAGACTCTGCCTCCAACTCCCGGGGCACATGGCAGTGAGCATGGTGTTAATACCACATGCCAGGCTTCATATGCAATGTCTCCAAATGTGGTTTTACAGACCAGGGACAGGCTGGACAAATCCCTGTCGCCTCCCACCAGGGTCAAAAACTCCCTAGACTGGTGGAAGAGTCCAAGCAACGTTTGCAAAGGGATCCCCTTTTCCCAAAGCTCACCATCGTTGCTCATCATGATTGATGCATCACTTACGGGAGTGGATTCATCTAAATGGCCTCACAACACAAGGCAAGTGGTCACCCATGGAGATGTCCCTTCACATCAATCTCCTTGAGCTAAGAGTGGTTAGGAACACCTGCGCCCATTTCCTCCCACTGATCACAGGATCACACACAAAGATCCCAACAACAACATAGCCCAGGGATCAGCAACCTTTGGCATGTGGCTCGCCAGGGTAAGCCCCCGGGTAGGCTGGTTTGTTTACCTGCCACGTCCGCAGGTTCGGCCGATCGCGGCTCCTACTAGCCATTGTTCGCCGCTCCAGGCCAATGGGGATGGCAGGAAGCAACAGCCAGCACATCCCTCGGCCCGTACCGCTTCCCACTGCCCCCATTGGCCTGGAGTGGTGAATTGTGGCCAGTGGGAGCCATGATTGGCCAAACCTGTGGACGCGGCAGGTAAACAAACCGGCCCGCCTGGGGGCTTACCCGGGCAGGCCACATGCCAAACGTCGCCGATCCCTGATGTAGCCTTTAGGTACTACATCAATCGTCAGGGAGGAGCTGGGTCACCTTCCCTATGCACCAAGGCAATCAGGCTATGGAATTGGTGCATCTCCCACACTGTTGCACTGTCTGCAGCTTACCTCCCGGGCACACAAAACTCGATAGCGGACAATGTCCATCTTAAATTCCCACATGACCACAAGTGGGAGATAGACCTGACAGTACTTCACGACATATTCAGGTGATGGGGGATACTGTCCACAGACCTGTTTTCCACTCATCTGAACAAGAAATGTCCATGCTACTGCTCCAGAGTGGGGATGGATCAATGTTCCCTGGGCAATGCTCTCCACATCCCATGGAACAGGGACATTCTCTATGCCTTTCCTCTGTTTCCCCCTAGTGGCGAAGGTCCTGATTAAAAATTAAAAAATGGAGCCCATGTCATCCTGATTGCTTCGGCTTGGCCAAGGCAGTCCTGGTTTCCTTACCTATCACAGCTCGCGACGTGCCCGCCAATCCCTCTCCTGGACGTACAGCACCTCCTCTCACAGCACAGGATTCTCCGCCATAAGGCATGGCTCCTGCTCAGTTCCAAAGCCTAGAAAGCTCCTGTCTACTCGATGCACTAACCTGCAGAAATGGTCCAGATTTCAGGATTGGTGTTCTATCTAGCAAATCTCCCCAACATTGACAACGCTTAGCCTAGACTCTCATATCCTAGACTATGCATTGACCCTAAAGAAATCATGCCTATCTCTATGTTCTCTAAGGTCCACCTAGCAGTCATAACAGCTTTCCACCAACTTATTGAGAGATACTCAGTGTTGTCGCACCCAACCACTAAGAGGTTCCTCAAGGGTATAGTAAACCATTTCCCACAACCTCGACTTCCTGCTCCCACGTGAGACATAAACCTGGTGCTGAAAGGACTGACTAGGCTGCCCTTTGAACCCAGGGCCACCTGTTGGTTGATGTATCTATCTATGAAAATGGTCTTCCTGATAACAATTACCTTGTCCGGGAGACTAGGAGAAGAGAGCAGCTCTGATGGCGCATCCCCCCCCCTACACAGTATTTTTTCCAGACAAAGTTACGCTCAGGCGCATCCAAATAATTTTAGATTTTGTAAAATACTGTTTAGGGAGGCACCCCCATGAGGCATAGCAAATTTTAAGACAACCAGGGTAAACATGCAAATGTTAGAGCACTTTGAAGAGTTGACCTTTAAATAGAAAGTGATGCTCAACCTTGACTATTGGACCTGGCACTCCACTATAATTAACAGCATTAATTTAGTGTCTGATCTTTGTGTATGTCCAATTTGATTTTATTGGATTATAGTGGCGCGGTAAGGCTGCTATAGTAAAGGTTGCATCATGATTTCTGTTTAAAGGTCTACTTTTCTAAGTCTTCTAAAATTGAGATACCTAGTCAGATTCCACTTTAATTTGGTATACCTCCGGAGGGTACAGGATATAGTTAGTGACTCAAATGTTGGGTCATTTGAGGCAGGGCTTATGGAGATATAAGCCCTGGAAAAGCCATTTTTCAAAAGTTTCTAGCTAGTAGGGGTTTTGGTTTTTTTGTGTGCAGAGGTAAAGTTCAAACTGTTGAGGGCTCAATCTGTTGAGTTTTGCTCAAGGTAATGCATGTGGCACCCACAAAATCTTTGGGGGACTCAAACTTAGAATGGTATTTAAGAATTTTTTTTACGGTGTACATGTGCCATTATAGAAACCATTTTATATGCTTTAAAGCTTGACTTTCAGAAGTGCTCTAAAATCTGACTAGCCAGAATGCTGACTTCCTGAGTTCCTAGGGATGCTCGACCCTGGCTCTGCCCCCGGGCCCGCCCTACCTCTTCCCGCACCATTCCACCCCTTTTCTGCCTCTTCCTGTCCCCGCTCCTCCCCCACAGCGCCTCCCGCGTGCTTCTGAACAGCTGATCACTGGTGGGCAGAAGGCACTGGAGAGAGAGGGAGGAACTGATCGGCAGGGTCCGCTGGCAGGCGGGAGGCGCTGTGGGGAAGAGGGAGGAGCTGATCAGAGGGGTTGCTGGTGGGTGCTGAGCTCCCATTATTTTCTTCCCATGAGTGCTCCAGCCTTGGCGCACCCATGGAGTTGGCGCCTATGCGACTAGCAAGTTTGATCGCTTTGAAATTTGGTTTGCCTTGTATGCAGGTGCAGAATAGTGTTAGTGAGCCAAATTTGGAGTCATTTAACCAAGAGGCTCTTGAGATACAGTTCTCCCCCACTCCCAGTACCCCTCTCCCCCACCAAAAAAGTTTCCTTCTGCTGCCTGGTACTGTTAAACTGAGAGGAAATAATGACTGGATGAATCACGGATCTGGTTGCTGTGAACTCATGCTTCAATTAACATAACTGAGGATAAGTGAATCACAAGTCCCCACCTAAGACAAAGAGTTTTGGACTGAGGGGCTGGAGGCTGTTATAATTTGTGAGTCATGGATGGCAATTCTATTTTGGGGGGGATTGTAATCAAAGCAGTTAGGGAAAAAATTGGACGTGACTGCATCCTGGGAGGGGCCGGTTATTAGGGGACAATGGAGTGGAAGAATGAGGGGAGGTGTTTGAAGCTGCGGCAAGGAGAAGGGGGATTTGGGATGGGGGATAACTGGGAATGGGGTGGTAGGGGAATGGAGAGAAGTTGGGGGCTCAGGTGAGATAGGCATGGGGGGTTAGGGGTGTGGGGAGCATGGGATACTGGGAAGTGAGGAGTGAGTGGCAAGAGGACTTGGAGAATAGGAACAAGGGTACTTGTCAGCCTCATATTCACCCCTTCAGTGTGTGCGCTCATATCTGGGGGCTTTTGCCCTTCTGGGGGTGTCTGAGTCCCTCTTATGCCCTCTGTTTATGTGCCAGGATCTGGGGACCCATGCCCATCTACAACAGTTGGATCTCCTCCCACCCTCACTTACATGAGTCAGGTTTGGGTGAGGGCTAACTCTTTTATGAGTGTCTGAGGCCCCCTTCCGGCCCCCACGTCGGCCAGGATCTGGGGAAGTTCTGCCCCATCGGGTGGGAAGCTGAGAACAGGCATACTTCATACATATCCCAGGTTCTGAAACCATCAGAAGGGGTATGGGAACACCCACTGAGATGAATGGAGCAGCTCACACATTTGAGTCATCCTTTTAGGTTGTAGGTGTCAGAGTGGTAGCCGTGTTACTCTGTATCAGCAAAAAGAATGAGGAGTACTTGTGGCACCTTAGAGACTAACAAATTTATTTGAGCATAAGCTTTCGTGGGCTAAAACCCACTTCATCAGATGCATGCAGTGGAAAATACCATAGGAAGATATATATTCACAGAGAATGTGAAAAAATGGGTGTTGCCATACCAACTATAACGAGAGTAATCAATTAAGGTGGGCTGTTATCAGCAGGAGAAAAAAAAAACTTTTGTAGTGATAATCAGGATGGCCCATTTCTAAAAGTTGACAAGAAGGTGTGAGTAACAGTAGGGGGGAAAATTAGCGTGGGGAAATAGTTTTTACTTTGTGTAATGACCCATCCACTCCCAGTCTTTATTCAAGCCTAATTTAATGGTGTCCAGTTTGCAAATTAATTCCAATTCTGCAGTTTCTCGTTGGAGTGTGTTTTTGAAGTTTTTTTGTTGGAGTATTGCAACTTTGAGGTCTGTAATTGAGTGACCAGGGAGGTTGAAGTGTTCTCCGACTGGTTTTTGAATGTTATAACAAACAACAAAAACCCTAACCCAGGAACCTATTCTTGCAACAAAGCCCATTGCCAACTCTGTCCACATATGTATTCAGGGGACACCATCATAACGGTGCTGTTTACTTGTAAGCCTCCCTGTATACGTGGGTGCCAGCCAGTGAGTAATGGGGTCTCACAGGACATGTGACCATGTCACCTGGTACTGGAATCCATCTTAAACCTTCCATTTAGAAGGGGGGGACCCCAGAGGGACAAAAGATTCCCGCCTTGTGCCAAAGCCATAAAAGGGGGTGGAACAGAACAAAGGGGGCTGCCAGTCATGAGAATTCCCCTAATTACCACCTGATCTAGAACTAACAAGAACTATACCAGGGGAAAGGATTGGGCCCAGACTAAGAAGGGGGAGCAAACAGCTGTGTGTTTGCTCTCTATCAGTGTTATAGAGGGCAGACAATTTATGAGTTTACACTGTATAAGCTTTATACAGAGTAAAATGGATTTATTTGGGGTTTGGATCCTATTGGGAGCTGGGTATCTGGGTGCTGGAGATAGGTGACTTGCTGAGCAATTTTTGGTTAAAGTCTGCAGCTTTGGGGGCGTGGACCAGACCTAGGTCTGTGTTGCAGCAGACTAGCGTTTCTGTCTCAACAAGGCAGGGTTCTGGAGTCCCAAGCTGGCAGTGGAAAACGGGCTCAGAGGTAATTCCAGTATGTCAGGTGACAGTCCCAAGGGGGTCTCTGTGACCGAACCCGTCACAGATAGTATGTAGGTTTGGAGCTGACAGCACAGATACCCTGACCGCTGAGGGAAAAGAAATATGTGCTGCTAGAATTATCATTGTGTGGATTCTAGGCAATTCCTTTATCATGAGTTTGCAGAAGTTTGTGTGAGAGCAAGGAGTACACCAGGGTAGTCAATTATTTTTTGTCAAGGTCCAAATTTCTTGGTTAACATATATAGTCAAGGTCCGGACTCCAGAGAAATATTTTTCACACCACAAAGTGCCCTTGTTCAACGAACACATACAATGCTGAAATATACCCAGTGCCTATATTGCTTATATATATATATTTACTGCATTAAATAAAAATAAAATAAAATCACTGTATAACCTAAAAATAACCTCCAAGAAAAATATAATTTATTTGAGGCTCTGAGAAAGTACTTAGATAAAATATCAAACAAATGCAAATATTCGCATTAAAAACACTTTCAGACAACCATTTCAAGTTTTGAATGAGTTTTGTCCAATACAGTTATTGTAATGTATGCATATCTGCATATAGATAAAAAGTTTTGAATATGTTTAGTCTTTTGTGGTTTATTTAACATAAGTATCAGAGTTTGAAAGAAAATAACACTTAGTACACATGAACTCTTTATCTTTTATGATTCAAGTCTTTCCAATAACAAATACAAACCCACCTACACATATATTAAGCAAAAGAATCATGAATAATTACTGTGAAACACCTGTTAAAACTGTGGTATCACTACTGAAAATGTATTTTTATACAGCAATACAAATTTAAAATATAATAGACGTGAATAATGTATAACTATAGTACTTGCCATCAGTGGGAAAAGTGACAGGTCCTCTGCTGGACAAGGGCCTTGAAGATTGGAGTGAGTTCAGTCAAGGCAAGACGGAGGCAATTCACAGATGATTAAATCACATAATTGCTCCATTCTGACTGATAATGTTCTTCATTGTTGAGAATGCTGACTCATACACATATGTCGAGCCAAACATAGTCAAACTGTGAAATGCCACCTTCCTTATGTGGGAAAGCATAAGGGTTGTCCAGAAAGTTTCAGATGTAGTTTGTGTGCTACATCTTAAGCACTTCATCCACTTCTAATTCAATAAGCTCTAGCTGTAGTTTTGCTTTTTCAGCATCTGGAAAGGATGCTTTCATTTGATCACACTAAGTACCATTTGCTTGTACCATGAATGGGTTCCTTACAAACAGGAAGTTATCTTTAACACTTTCAAATTCTTGGAACCTCTGCTGGAAGTTTTGAAGAAGCCTGTCCAGAGATGATGCCATCTGCAGTGTCCCGGCAGCTTAGCAACGTTGGGAAATGCAGCATCTCCCCAGTTTCCAAATCACTTTTGAAGAGACTTTGTTTTCAAATTAAGTGACGCTGCTGTGGAGATCCACTACATTGTGATTTCGCCCCTGTAACTTTAAGTTGAAATCATTTAAATGGCCTGTTAAATGAACAAGGAAGGCCAGGATGCTCATGCTTCTGCCATCCCTCAAAAATGCATGTAGCTCTTCTGTCTCCCCCCACCCCCGGAATGTTATGTAGATATTCTTCCACATGAACTCGAATTTCCCACAGCCTTCTTGGTACTTGCCCTCTGCTCAGACAGTGGATGTCTTTATGAATCAACAGGTCATCGTAATCGGCAGATACTTCTGAAAGAAAGCTTCTGAACTGTCTGTGTTGCAGTGATGACTCTGATCAAAGGAAGTTGACAAGTTTAATCACCATTAACATTATATTAGCATACTCATAGCTAAGACCTACACAAAGCGCAGTTTGGTGGATTACGCAGTGACAGAAAATCAGATTGGGGTTCAGATCTTGCACACATTTCACAAGCCCTCAGTGAGTACCGATCATAGCAGGAGCACCGTCTCTTGTAATTGACACAATCTGTGTCATGTCAAAACCTCCATTAGACAAAACAGTTCCTCACTCGTTGTGCGATTGTTATGCAATATAAGGGGCAACAACTCCTCCCCAAATTTCTCTCTATCAGAAAAAGGACATACAGTGCTAGCTTTGCGGTGACCCTGGAATTACAGGATCCATCCACTGCCATGGAAAATTTTTGAATGTTCAGTTTTCACACAACTGCTTGAAAATGTCCTGTGCCATCATCTCAGCGCACCTATTAGCTGTTGTGTCTGAGATTGGCAGTTGTCTTAAGGGGTCAGCAGTGTCTGACTTCTCTGCAAAAAGGGTTTCAGCTGTAGTAACCATCCACTGCTTAATAACGTCCACCTCTGTAAAAGGTTTCCTGTGTTTTTCCATTACCACACACCTCAATGAAGCTTCAGATGCCTTTTCCTGAGCACAAGTAGCCTTTGAAATAATATTTGTGTCTGAAAATATGCATCCTTTAATGAAGCAGTCTTGTCTGTTCTTAAATGGGAACTTATTGGATATTTGTGGTCAAAATCCATGTACTTCGTTTCATAGTGCCATTTGATGTTCCCACTTTCAACAATAGCCACAGTCTCTGTTCAAATTAAACATCCTGGTCGACCCTTTCGATGTTGTGGCAAGACAAAATAGTAAGCGTCAGTCCACTTTTCTTTAAATGAACAGTTTTCAGTGTCAACTTTTTTTTTCTCTCTCTCTCCCCTCTCTTCCCCCCCCCCCGCTATTTTTAAACACAGTGCCGTTAAACGTCGAAAGCACCAGAGGTGGGAGTACCTTGGCTCACCTTTGCTTCTCCTGCAGTTCTTGGGGCTCTTCACTGCTCTGAAGCCCTGAGTCCCAGCACGATTCCAGGCAGGGCTGAAGGAGTTCAAGGGGAAGAGAAGAAGAGGGAGAGGCACAAGAACCCTCTCCTTGTCCCAATAGTTGAGGGAAGGGAAGAGCAGAGCTGTCACAAGCTACTGAACTCCTTCCTCTCTCCTGTAAAAATGGCGCCTGCTGAGGGGCAGGGGCAGAGAGCACCACCTGCTTCCTGCAGCAGCCCTGATTGGCTGTTTTTTCCCTTGCTGCCAATCAGAAGAGGTTTTTCCAAGATAGGAAACATGCAGCCTCAGCAGCTTGGGTGGTATTGTGGACATTGTAATTGCAGGGTCTGTGTCCCAGGGGTGCCATTTTAGATTTTGATTGGGGTGGTAGATAGCATTCCAGGAGATACTTGGCTGTCAGCCCCAGGTAGCCGGGCTACCACTGTCATGGCTTAAATTCAGGTGCACCAGATTGGAGCTGGATAAATGTTTGGGAATCCCCCTCTGTCTCCTGCTGGGCTGAAGTGCTTATCCCCGAGAGCCTTGAGTGGGGCTGAAGCCCTGAGTCACAGTGCACCTCAGGCTCAGAGTCCCAGCAGGCCTTAGGCAGGTGTTAAGATTTCTTCCCCACTCTGAACTCTAGGGTATAGATGTGGGGACCTGCATGAGAACCTCTAAACTTAACTACCAGCTTTGATCTGGTTTTGCTGCCACCACCCAAATTATTTATGAGTCATTTGGGAAACTCTGTCTACCTCCCCCCCCCCAGAATATTTCCCTCCCAAGTACTATAACCCTTCCCTGGGTAGCCTTGAGAGACTTCTTCACCAATTTCCTGGTGAACACCGATCCAAACCCTTGGATCTTAAAACAAGGAGAAATTAACCATTCCTCCTCCTTTCCCCCCCACCAATTCCTGGTGAGTCCAGATCCACCCCCCTTGCATCTTAAAACAAGGAAAAATCAATCAGATTCTTAAAAAGAAGGCTTTTAATGAAAGAAAGAAAGGTAAAAATCATCTCTGTAAAATCAGGATGGAAAATAACTTTACAGGGTAATCAAATTCAAAGAGCCCAGAGGAGCTCTAGCTTTAGGTTCAAAGTTACAGCAAACAGAGGTAAAACCTCTAGCAAAAGGAACATTTACAAGTTGAGGAAACAAAGATAAAACTAACACACCTTGCCTGGCTGTTATTTACAAGTTTGAAATATGAGAGACTTGTTCAGAAAGATTTGGAGAGCATGGATTGATGTTTGGTCCCTCTTAGTCCCAAGAGCGAACAACCCCCAAAACAAAGAGCACAAACAAAAGCCTTCCCCCCCACCAAGATTTGAAAGTATCTTGTCCTCTTATTGGTCCTTTGGGTCAGGTGTCAGCCAGGTTACCTGAGCTTCTTAATCCTTTACAGGTAAAATGATTTTGGTGTCTCTGGCCAGGAGGAATTGTATAGTATTGTACACAGGAGAGCTGTTACCGTTCCCTTTATAGTTAGGACACGCCCCCCAGATCACAGATAGTGTTGGACAGCCGGTTCCACACTGGCTGTGATTTTTTCCTGGAGCTCTAGGAGAAAACAGAGTTAATAAGACACATGCATCTTTAGACATGCCTCTGATTATATAAAAACTAACACTATGTCCCACATTCCAAGAACAATTTTTAACCAGTTGATTCTGGGAAACTTTCACGGGAGAGTGTACCAGGAAATGTGGTACTGTTATGGTGTAGAAGCTCTGACACCTCACTGTTGCTTGGAGATGGGATGCATCTGTTGGACAAGGGTCAGTAGATCTTTCTCTCAAACAGAAAGCTGTCCGTATTTTGGCACAAAAACTCTGTCTGTGATTTCTCTCACCAGCTCTGTCACAAACTCCTCCCTCCAACCATTCTGAAACATGACCAGGAACACCTTTCCATTGTAACGTAGTTGTCTTTCTCTCCAGGCACTGCATGTGAATTAGGTTAGAGGAGGGAGGAAAGAAATGGCAATAGATTGCTTGTACCAAGGAGTGAAGACTTCAGGGATATGTGTTTCCTGCTCACAGTGGGGGAGCCTGGGTACAGATGTCATGAGGGGGCCGGGTTGCCGTGAGAATGCAGTGAATGCGTTGGAGCCATGGCTAGGGAGGTGTGCTGAAGCAGAGCTGGTGGAGCCCAGTGAAAGCAAAAGGAAGACCAAAGACAGGGTAGGCCCACTGCTCAGTGAGGAGGGAGAAATCGTAACAGGAAACTTGGAAATGGCAGAGATGCTTAATGACTTCTTTATTTCGGTCTTCACCGAGAAGTCTGAAGGAATGCCTAACATAGTGAATGCTAATGGGAAGAGGGTAGGTTTAGAAGAGAAAATAAAAAAAGAACAAGTTAAAAATCTCTTAGAAAAATTAGATGACTTCAAGTCACCAGGGCCTGATGAAATGCATCCTAGAATACTCACGGAGCTAACAGAGGAGGTATATGAGCCTCTAGCTGTTATCTTTGGAAAATCATGGGAGACAGGAGAGATTCCAGGAGACTGGAAAAGGGCAAACATAGTGCCCATCTACAAAAAGGGAAATAAAAACAACCCAGGAAACTACAGACCAGTTAGTTTAACTTCCATGCCAGGGAAGATAATGGAGCAAGTAGTTAAGGAAATCATCTGCAAACACTTGGAAGGTGGTAAGGTGATAGGGAACAGCCAGCATGGATTTGTAAAGAACAAATCATGTCAAACTAATCTGATAGCTTTCTTTGATAGGATAATGAGTCTTGTGGATGAGGGAGACGCGATGGATGTGGTATATCTAGACTTTAGTAAGGCATTTGATACGGTCTCGCATGATATTCTTATAGATAAACAAGGCAAATATAACTTAGATGGGACTATTATAAGGGGGTGCATAACTGGCTGGATAACCGTACTCAGAGAGTAGTTATTAATGGTTCCCAATCCTGCTGAAAAGGTATAACGAGTGGGGTTCCGCAGGGGTCTGTTTTGGGACTAGCTCTGTTCAATATCTTCATCAACGACTTAGATATTGGCATAGAAAGTACGCTTATTAAGTTTGCAGATGATACCAAACTGAGAGGGAGTGCAACTGCTTTGGAGGACAGGGTCAAAATTCAAAATGATCTGGACAAATTGGAGAAATGGTTTGAGGTAAACAGGATGAAGTTTACTAAAGACAAATGCAAAGTGCTCCACTTAGGAAGGAACAATCAGTTTCATACATACAAAATGGGAAGAGACTGTCTAGGAAGGAGTATGGCAGAAAGGGATCTAGGGGTTATAGTGGACCACAAGCTAAATATGAGTCAACAGTGTGATGCTGTTGCAAAAAAAGCAAACGTGATTCTGGGATGCATTAACAGGTGTGGTGTGAGCAAGACAGGAGAAGTCATTCTTCCGCTCTACTCTGCGCTGGTTAGGCCTCAACTGGAGTATTGTGTCCAGTTCTGGGCACCGCATTTCAAGAAAGATGTGGAGAAATTGGAAAGGGTCCAGAGACGAGCAACAAGAATGATTAAAGGTCTAGAGAACATGACCTATGAAGGAAGGCTGAAAGAATTGGGTTTGTTTAGTTTGGAAAAGAGAAGACTGAGAGGGGACATGATAGCAGTTTTCAGGTATCTAAAAGGGTGTCATAAGGAGGTGGGAGAAAACTTGTTCATCTTAGCCTCTAAGGATAGAACAAGAAGCAATGGGATTAAACTGCAGCAAGGGAGGTTTCGGTTGGACATTAGGAAAAAGTTCCTAACTGTCAGGGTGGTTAAACATTGGAATAAACTACCAAGGGAGGGTGTGGAATCTCCATCTCTGGAGATATTTAAGAGTAGGTTAGATAAATGTCTATCAGGGATGGTCTAGACAGTATTTGGTCCTGCCTTGAGGGCAGGGGACTGGATGCGATGACCTCTCGAGGTCCCTTCCAGTCCTAGAGTCTATGAATCTATGAAAGGGGAGGGTGGGAAGGTGGGTGTTGACTAGCTAGGTATGCAAATTGCAGGAAATGATAAGTACAACTGCCTTAATTACTACTTACTCCTACCAACAACATATCTTTTCCTAGTTTTTATGAACAGGTAATTCAGTGGCAAAAAACACTGTTAACACAGATATAAAGTTGTTATCCCCTTGAAGAGTATGTTATGCTATTAAAGGACAAAAAGCAGGGGGGAAGGTAGCCCATGACCCCTTTCCTCTACCATCTTTGAGCAATGCCCCAGTACACACATACTCACGCTGGCCCTTGGCACTATAAGATTCAGGAGGCGCCAGATCCTAGCATACACTCGAACTTTGAGCCAATTCCCCAGAAAGAGTACCACATACCGGTATGTACAATGTGAGAACTACTTCACAGCCTTTAACCGCTCCTTTGCCATTACCCACAGGATACCATCTCAATCTACACTTTCACGTACCCATCATTAAAGCATTAGAATCCTGTTATGTTCCACATTACCACTGACAATAGCCTTTGTAATAAAAGCCCTGTGCCCTGCTAACTATATAACATACAATATTCTGCATAGAAATGATGTGTACTGGATTCTGAAGGTACACATGCACAATTCCCTTTCCTCACACACATGAGAGAGTGAAAAACACAGATCTCCTCATATCGTAATCACAGCTCTGTCACGCACCTCAAAGTAGTCCACACATGTCCTCATATCAGAGAGACACCTTTATGAAGCAGGCCCAACTACTGCCTCCACCGTTCAATGTAGGTACACCAAACACACTGGCTGCCTCTGAAGTGTATGCAAATTATTCCTATTGTTTACTGCCAGCTCCTGGGGAACAGAGGGAAGGTGATGTGGGCAACTGTCTTCACCTGCGCCCGCTTCGCCCCCCCACACACACCTTTTTGTCCTTTAATAGTGTTAGATGGAATCCTCTGGATGAGAGGGAATGGGTTGCAAAAGGAGGTGACGAGTTTGTATATTTCAGCAACTGTGGGGTTCACAGAGTAAAGGTATGTGTGTTAATGGGGCATATTGGGACAGTGCTGAAAGAGGGCAAAGATATGGGTGCTTGGGCAATCTTAATTCTGTTTCCTGGGTTTCAGAAGTTTGAGTTTTGCTCAACTCAGTGTTCTGCGAGGAGATGACATACCACCAAACAACCTCAGCTCTGCATTAACTACGTTTTTTTGCAATTAAATATACAAAAGAATAGAAAGCCTGTGAACGTGTCATCACTTTGCGTAATGCAAGGGAAGGGGCTGATAGTAAACCCTGGTGGCCAGTCAAATAATTTTCTAATGCACAGGCCAACAAGATACTTAATTAACTTCAAAATGCACAAGTAAGTGAGAAACCAATAAAATAGGTTTTAAATCAAAATAAAGATATTTGTAAGCCAAGGTATTTGTAATGCTCCTTAGACTCAATGGTTAAAATTATTTTAGAATCATTTTTATAATTATTTAAATTCTTTAACTATCTGAAATCTGCATCCCTTTCTCTCACTCTTTGTCCTGTCTGTTTAGATTGAAACCTATTTGGGGCAGGGACTATCTCTTACCATCTGTTTGTGCAGCACATAGAGCAATGGAAGCCTGATCTCAGTTGGCTTCATATGCTACCATAACGCCAAAAATAAATATTATGTATGATATCTTTTAATATCCACCCCCCCCCCCCAAGTATTGCAATTTAAACCAATTTCTCTTTAAAAAACAACACTAACTTTTCAATTTAAATTGACTTTCACAGTTGTGGAGAATAACAGCTTGACAAGCAATATCCTGACATTGAATTGCCCTTTAAATTTAATATGCCTGGGCTCTCCTCTCAGACAGCCTGCTGTCTGAATGCTACATTGACAGATGCTAGGCTCCACACACTGAATATCTCTTGTCTTTTTATTGTGCAGAGTCTTATGGCTCCTTCAGGGCTCCTGCTGTTGATCTGGGTTCTGTCTCAGACAGTGCTTCTGCACTCACAGCAAGAAGAACCCAAGATTTCAATATTTTTAAAATTTCAGAAAGGCATTGCACCCCCCATTTGTTATCCTAGTAAGTCTTGCATCACACTTTTCCTGACAGGCTGGACAGACACAGTTCCTACCATTGACTGACACCTGTCCATTTTAAATAGATAGATATTTTAAATGGATACATATTTTGTGTGGGGTGAATACAATTTCTCTGGTCTTCCCTCTCCCTCACAGCTTTGGACCTGATTGATCCTGATCTTCAACCGCTACTAGGTTAATAAATCCTGTTTAGTGCTGTGCCGTTGTCATGCATCAATCATCCCTGCCTTCCTGGTACAGAAATTTCTTAAAGGATCTTCCTCTCCCCTCTTCTTCCTAATTTACGGTATGCTGAACACTGAGCCAGTATCAAAGACCAATTACCAGAATGGGCAAAGTGATGATACAGATGTCTTAAGTCCAAAAACTGATGCGTGCTTACATCTTTGCATCTAGTGGCTGACACTTCCTCTGTGTGTGTGTTCAACTCTATGAGAGGAAGTCACTGAACTGGGACCTAATACATCTAGGTTCAGTTCTCAACATTACACAGATTTCCTATGTGACCTTGGGTAAATCACTTTTTCTCTTTCTCTCTTTTCATTTCCCATCTGTAAAATGGGAATATTTCCTTTCTTCTGCCCTTTATCTTATTTATCTAGATGTAAGCTCTTTAAGGGCGGGATTGTCTCTTACTTTGTGTTTATACAGTGTCTAGCACAGTGGTGTCCTGATTTTGCTTGAGTTCTCTAGGCCAGTGGTACTCAACCAGAGGTACATGCACCCCCTGGGGCACGCAGAGGTCTTCTAGGGGGTACATCAATTCATCTAGCTATTTGCCTAGTTGTACAGAAGTCTACATAAAAAGCAGTAGTGAAGTCAGTACAAATTAAAATTTCATACCAATGACTTGTTTATACTGCTCTATATACTGTATACGGAAATGTAAGTGCAATATTTACATTCCAGTTGATTTATAAATATAGGGTAAAAATGAGACAATACACAATTTTTCAGTAACCGCGTGCTGTGACACTTCTGTATTTTTATGTCTGATTTTGTAATCAAGTAATTTTTAAGTGAGGTGTAACTTGGGGATACACAAGACAAATCAGACTCCTGAAAGGGGTACAGTAATCTGGAAAGGTTGAGAACCTCTTCTGTAGGCACTACTGTAATACAAATAACACATAATTATCTGTTACTTTTTGTTATGAATGTAGCGTACCTCATGCCATAAATCTTAATTTGTCTTCAGCTACTATATCACATCAGGTAGTTAGTCTGGATCTAATGGCAATTTTCATTGTTCTTTCCCTCTTGTATTCTCACTTTCACCAAATGACCCTTGGTCTCCTCATCTATGTTTGTTCTTCTGATTACTGAGAATTCATCATGTTGATATAGAAGTAATACCAAGCCTCCACAGCGGTTGCCACCCTAGTTCTTAAAAGTGGCTTTATTAAAATTTTGCTTAATTCACAATGCCTTTTTGAAACATCATGGGTACAATTACTTGTAATTCTTTTGCCAGAAGGTAATCATTGTAATATGTTTCACCATTATCAATATAATCATTGCCCTCTTGTGGAGTCCGGCAGTGCCATGGCACAGTGATTCTCAGCTGTGCCGTTCTTAGGCAAGGGCGGTCGGTGCTCCAACTGCTAGTGCTCTAGCACTACATGGTCTCCAAAGAGTACTCCAGCAACAACCACACTCTGACTAACCCAGGCACCCTGTCTTGGTGAGCCACTCTTTACCAATTGCTCTCTGAACTACCAGGGAGCCTTCCACCTGCTCCTCACTTCTGACTCTGCAGTACAGGAAAGAAAAACAGCAGATCAACTGCTGGCAGAGTCATCATGCTAGTCTAGAATTCCAAAGCCATTAAGCCAACAGAAATTAACTGGCTGATTAAACACTTCCTTAAAAACCTGAGGATTTTGCTGTTTGGGGGAGAGAGGCTTTGGACTCCGAGCTCTCCAGCAACGTGGCAGCCAAGCATCTTGCTCAGGTGTTGCTAGCAAGCAATACAAGACAGTCAATTATTTGTAGTCATCCTTTTTCACTGACTAAAGTTCATAAACTGATAAGTATAACAGCATTTTATATGTCTTGATGAATGGAAGCTGTGTGTTTATAACTGTCCAATATATTTAGTAACTCTTTTCATGGTATCTGTCTGAATCTGTTTCAAACTAGGAGACAAAAATAAGAAAAATATCTTTTTTCCCCCCCACCCACACCCCTCCTGTAGTCTAGGATCCCACCTAGCAATGATTTCAAAGTTGGTATGAAACTGGAAGCCCACGACCCACGCAATGTTACCTCAGTGTGTATAGCTACAGTAATTGGAATCACTGGTGCCAGATTAAGGTTGCGGCTTGATGGAAGTGACAACAAAAATGACTTTTGGAGGCTTGTGGATTCCTCTGACATACAGCCAATTGGGACCTGTGAAAAGAAAGGGGGGATGCTCCAGCCGCCACTCGGTAAGAAACAATGTTTCTGAACTAATGACATGGTATGTGTGATCCACAAGATGCTGCTCTCCTATGGTTAGTGTTATCTTGTTTTCTTGGCAAGTGCTGCGTAAAATAATGGTTCAAGTGAAATGTTAACAGCAGAAGGATAAATGCTAAGTAAAAAAGCTAATAAAGAGAGTAAATGAGCTGGACCCCACTTTGTGTATTACTGTGTCTAGGAATGGATAGAGAAATTTAGAATTTGAGTATGAGTTCTACTATCCAAAACATTTTCCCTCTTCCCAGAATCCCCCCACTAATCACGAGAAGGGACAGATCCCTCATGGCCTTTTCAGTGACTGCTTGATGGGTTACACATAAATATTACGTTAATCTACTTAATTTATCCTCCTTCATCCCATAATTTATAGGGGCATTACCTTGTGGCATTACCTTGTAGGCTCTACATTACTTTCAGTTGTGGAGAAGAGTCCCAAAGTGCTTTCTAAAGCCACATTTCTTACAACTTGCATGTAGCTCCTGAATTTGGGTCTCTGGTGTATCAGGTGCGCTGCAGAAAAGGGAGACGTCTTTTTAAAATTTTAATCATTCTAAAAACTGACAAACTCAAAATGATTTCCACAGGAATTTAATTTATATTTTTTAAGCAAAATGAAATACATTTAAAGTATGTTCTTGCCACTACAAGGTCCTAAATGCCTCTTCCCATAAAACTCCAAGGAGTAACAGCTTGTGTTTTGTTGCTTTCTTTTCTTTTTCTTTTCTCTTTTACTTTTCTATCTAATTTAAGAGTAGGCTGACTGAAGTGAGGGTGCATTTTCTGTCTTTCACTCACTCTGCATGTTCATTCACTCTTTTCTCATTCTTAGTCTAGGCAAGCTCTTGGATGAGAGAGGAAACAGAGGGACCTACGTTGCTTCAAACCTTTTTCTCTTACACTTCTGTACCACTGTATGTGGTAATAGTAATTTTCCAAATATATGTATCAGAGAATGGGAGCAAATGTAGTATGTGTTTCCTGGTTTTAGACTGATAACTTCGCACTACACTCTTTATTGCTGCTCTACAGAAGCCAGCAGTCCCTTGCTACTGTCCTTCCAGAGGTCTTCTTCCCCACATAATCTTCCTGCACACTTAGATATCCATAGTTTCCTTTCCAACAAATCCCTCCCATATTTGGACAGGTCTAAACTCAAGAGCGTTTTGCTGGTATAGGTATAGGGGTGTGATCGCTGACTGGCATAGCGGTGCTAGCAAAAACCCCTACTGTAGATGCAATACTGGAAAATCTGTGCTTTTACTAGTTTAGCTTCGAGCACTCCTAGTGTGGACACAGCTTATATTGGCCAGCAAAACTTTACTACAGTAGAACCTCAGCGTTACGAACACCAGAATTACGAACTGACCAGTCAACCACACACCTCATTTGGAACTGGAAGTACGCCATCAGGCAGCAGCAGAGACACTCCCCTTTCTTCCCCTCCCCCAAAAGGGCAAGCAAATACAGTAAAGTATTGCGTTAAACCACAAAAAAAAAAAAAAAAAAAAAAAATGGGGCGGGGAGCAGCATTTTTCTTCTGCACAGTAAAGTTTCAAAGCTGTATTAAGTCATTGTTCAGTTGTAAACTTTTGAAAGAATAGCCATAATGTTTTGTTCAGAGTTAGACATTTCATAGTTCTGAACAACCTCCATTCCCGAGGTGCTCATAGCTCTGAGGTTCTTCTGTAGTGCAATTTCGCTGGCCAATATAAGCTGTGTCCACACTCAGAGCACTCTACTGGTATAGTATATCAGTATATCTTTTCCAGCAAAATGCTTCTAGTGTAGTCATGGTCTATTGTGTAATATAAGAGAAAGCAAAGCAGTGGTTCCTGTTCACTTCCTGTGGATGGTGATTAGTAGCAGGAGCAGTTTCTCTCAGCAGCAGAGAAGAGCGCTCATTGTCTATTCTGTTTGTGCATAAGCCCATCCTTAGGCTTGTATTTTTGTGGAAGTATTTGTGACACAAAATCACTTCAGGCAAAATAAAAAAACTAAAAAAAAGAGACTTCTTAGGCTTTACTTAAAAATACTAAACTTGAGTTGACAATGTCATTTTCAAATCACACTTGCTAGTTTTATGAGGAAAAATATTTTCCCTTAAGGCTCACTCAGCCTTGCTGCTGACAGCGAAGCTGTGTTCTTTGTGAATCGTACATTGCTACCAGGATCTGCATTCAGAGCTCACTTAATGATAATGATGATGGTGATGCGTGAATCTAGGTCACTCTTTGTATTAGAGGTCTGCCCAGGCCCAGACCCAAACCAGACCCAAATCCACCCAATCTGAGCCCAAGAGTGTTGTCATTTTCCAACCTGACCCTGACCGTTCCCTCCAAACCTGAATTAGCGGCGCCACTGCCACCTCCTGCTGCACTGTGTGGTGGTGGCAACTGCTTGTCCCAATCCCGTTGGCTGCCACCCCCGCTGCACTATGTTCTGTGGAGTGAGAGGTGCAGCACACTCACTTGGCAGTGCATACTATTCAATGAGGCAGAGGTGGCCGGCAGGAGCTGGGCACGCAGCCACTACTATGCCAACCTCCTGGGCAAGAGAGAGATTTCAGAGGTGACCTGACCTGAGCCTCAGAGGTTCAGATTGTTTTCTGACCCAAACCAAACCTGATACTTGTTGTCCGATCCCATCAAGTTCTGGTAGAATTGCAGGAATCTACTCTACTTCTATCAAATACTGGTTTAGCACTCAACAGGCTCTGGTTCCAGGTGCTTAGCCAGTATTTTCTACCAGTTCAGTGGTGTGACTTTCTTTAAAACTTGGCAGCAGGCATGTACTGCTTAATGTTATTTTTTATATTTAAATTAAATAACTTGAATAGATTATAATTTTAGGATTTAATATAGGTTATCAATTTCAAATATAATTCTAAATAGCTTTATTTTTTTTAAAAGTGTTTAATATAAATACAAAATTATTTTTAAAAAATGTTACCCATCCTGTTTTAAACCATAACTTTACTTTCAAAAGTAAACATTTTCTGTACTGTGGTATTACTTTACTGTGGCATTTCCTATAGTTATAATGTATCATGTTTGCTGTGGTGAAGTATACTTAGTGTGGTGTAGTAAGTATTTTACTCTGTAAGGTTGAATATAGTTGGATGAGATTGTATTCTGACTTTCCAAGACCCTAAGTACCTTTAAAGAGCTGCCATTTTATAAACCAGTCAGAGAACATTTTCTTTCCTTTTCCCCAACAACACAAATGCATAATTTTGCCTAAAAATTATACCTCCTAAAACAGCTATTCTAGTTAAATGTGGCATATATGAGAATATGGTATAAAGTTTTTATCAGAACTTGTTAGGAGTAACCTTCATAATTCAATACTGACTTCGCTCATGGGAATACAACTATCTTAAATTTATGCTGATAAAACTTTTGATACCACATTAACATGTATTCCCTAAGTATAATAAAGGGAATATAAATATTAATACTTCTTTGGTCAAAATAGAAAGAAACAGGAAGATATTCTCACTTGCACTTAGGTTTATTGTCAAATATGGTTACTAAGCAACCACTTTATAGTGGTCTGCGTTTATCAACAGTTAACCACACAGTATTTTCCCATGTAGCACAGTAGGTCTTTTCTATCTCTGATCAGCGTAACTTACAGAAAAAAGAAGAAAAATGTCCAGTTACCCCCGCCCCCCCAAATCCTGGTAAACTTGACCCTGGCCTACAGGACTTCGTGTATTCCAATATTTTCACATTAATATTTGGGAAATGCTTCATCTATGGGCTTCTGACTACTGGGTGGATATTTTGAGAGAGATTTTTGTTCTGTTACTATATCACTGGCAGATGGATAAACAAATGCTTGGGATCCTTGAAGTAACTGTTCAGCTAAAGTTAGGAAATATGGAATGAAACTCCCTATCTTTTTCTACCTGTGATATTCCACTAGACCACCAGGAGGAGCCCACTCTTAATCCAACAGTGAAATACTCAGTACAGTAAGTCCAGAGTTAATCACTAGAGAGCCATCTGGATGTTTGTGCATTGTGCTGAGGAAAATGGTTGTATTCCTGGAGAAGTGAAAGATAGGGTAGGTGGTCATGGCGGTATTGTAGTTCACTTACACTCCCAGATGCAGGAAAAATGCAGGTACCTAATGGCATCAGAGAACTTTTGGACAGACTGATATTATATCAAGCACAAATTGGGTCTCCACTACTGCTGGTCCTCAGCTACTAAGTAATATTATGTTGCAAGGCTCAGTTAATAATTGTTTTGAGATCTGTTGGTGGAAAGGTGAAGTATTATTAAAATGTCACTCCATTGTACTCCAAAACTGAACCTTCCAAATTTTGTGAGAGGGAGATAACCAAAATGGAGCAGCAATTTGCTCTGTGTGGGTCTGCAATCTATTTAAAGTGTTTCAAAATACAGTGCTTGTGCCACTGTAACTATATTGCTTTAGGACCAGATATAGTGAAAGCAGTATAACCCCCTAATGTGGATGCAATTATTACTCGTATAAAGGTGCCTTGGTTGGTATCAAAATAGGCTATACTGATGTTAGCACTTTTATATTGGTATAACTACATTTACACTAGCTAGTTGCACATCCTTAACTTTATCTATTCCTAAACTAATACAGTGGTACAAAAAATGTGTATACACCAGTCTGTGGCCAGTGATGTCCTTGTGTTCTGATTGCCATTTCTGTTCATTGAAATTAGTTGAAATGTTATATCTAATAAGCAAATGTTTTTGTACTATCCAGGAATGCCAGTTTGGCTCCTCTCATAATGATCGTCAGCCATTCTATTGCATAGTTTATTCAGAAAAGAAATAGTCACACATTGTCCCTCTAGTCCTTGATTCTTTAGTGATAGCTAGGTTCCAAAATTCAAACATCCTGGCATATATAGATACATTTTTGAAAAAGCCTTCTTGGCACTTTTGCAGCATCCTGTTCCTGGGTAAAGCTGGGAGCTAATTGGGTGTATAATTGCCTCCTGCTACACACTTACACAACTGATTTTCCCAAGTGGAATGGAGCCTTCTGGTCCCAACATTTGATTTCTCTCACAGTAACAAATGAGTTAAAATAGTCCCTCCCACCTGAGCGCTAAACATATCATAGTTTCACATATTACATCGGGCTCAGTAGTGTTCAGTGTCTAGTTAAGGTTTCAAATTCCAACTTCCATTTGAAACTACTTTTTTTTTAAGTACTTTATAAAGTTTTCAAACAAATTCCTTTGGGGATAACATTTTCCATGCTCTAATTAGAAGTGATTTTTTTAAAGAAAGCTTACATGAAATCAGTTGAGCTACTTAACTGAGTAGTGTCACCACCCTTCCTGTTACTGGCATGTGCAATCACGCACTCTGTGCTTTCCAGTGAGAAAGCTAATTCTTAGCTAATTCAAAAGGTGAATCTAGAAACTTCCAGAATGGCATGTTTTATAAATCATGTTAAGACTTAGAAATCAATCCAAGTTTAAAAATCAGCTCAGTAGTTTCTCAGTTGTGAACATTTAAACTTAACAATTTCTCACATATATAAGATCTCTTGTATCCAGTTTTAAAATGCAATTTAAGGAGTTGTGGACTTTAAACAACTTTTAAATCTGTCTGCTCAGTTAAGTACAACTTAAGGCCACTGTGTCAGGGAGCCAATACCCAGGACAGGAATTAAGGTTTAAATAGTAAGTAATCAAAAGTCATGTAAACTTTTCCATATATACTATTAGTTTTTTTTTAAATCATATCTAGATTGTAAGGCAATTCTTCAAGTCCAGACAAGGATTCTAGTAGTAGTTGCTTTAGAGAGAAGTTTCCTATTAGGTTCCTGTTTTGTTGTGTTAGGTTTTTTTGGAGAGAACTACAACAGACTTTCACCTGCTAAAGATCTGGCCCAAAATATCTGTTGTCTATTTGAATCGGTTTAGTAGCTTCAAATACAGCCCTGAAGGTGCTTTGGAAGCAGAGAGAGATATAAGCATGTCTCTTCCTTTACTGGGAGGTACTTGGTTCTGAGGGAGAATGCCATGGAATGAAGAATATTTCCACCAAACAATTGTTTTGATAAAATAAAGTTGTTTTTAATAAAAGCAGGTTTGGGTTATAGTAACTCTTTGTGCATTGTATTCACTTATTTTTTTTAATGAAGAATACTGGCATGGAAACATTCTCCACTTTCTGCAATTGCAATGTGATGCATACACTTACCAAGATGTTTCATTTCTACCATTCCCTGTTTTGTCCTCTTGTCTTTGTAATTAAAGGATGTATTGTTTCATTGAAATTTGTTTGCACTTCCTTGTTTCTTTTTGTGAAGGAATCTTGTGAAAGAGCCTCAATGGAGAAGAAAATGTGTCTAATAAAAAATAAGAGTTAGAGGACAGAGAAGCTAGACCAGAGGATGTCATTTGAGAATGAAAGAAAACTGGCCCCGTAAATATAACTTGGTACTATGCAAGGAAGATGGTTTGGGACCAGGGAATATAGAGAATGATTTAATCTGCAGTACTACAGCTTGCATGTCTCTAGTCACACTTAATATAGTAACCATGATAAATGATTTTGCAGGCAAATCACTCCTGAAAGGAAGTATACTATCCAACGTGTTTACTGCTGTAAACAGCTGCTCTATGCATTCATGTGTCTTGGCCACATTTATTTCTAGCCAAGTCCAAACCAGAGGGTTTTAGACAGTAGTGGGGTAAATTCTGCATCTTTCTTCTTCCTGTATATTAATATTTTATAAATGTGAGTCTAGGATCTTTTACACAACTAATCTATTTATGTTAATTAGGTTTCCAGATGAATGCATCATCTTGGCCAATGTTTCTGTTAAGAACACTAAATGGAGCTGAAATGGCACCAGCAGCATTCTTTAAGAAGGTAAGAAGAAAGGGGCTCCTAGTAAACAAGCTTCCATCAACTGGTCCATGATTACATTTTTATTGAGGATGCCAGGATATTGTACTGTTCTCTTCAGCATGGAAAGGCAACAATGTTATTTAAAATTACTTTGAAGTGGATTGGCAAGCCACAAAACTGGACAGGAAATGATCATCTTCTAGTCCAAATGGATGGGCACCTCTTTTCCTCTGTTTGGACCTTTAAGGTATGCTGTATTATTTAGAAAAAAATTGTGTTAGCTTGGTTTTTTTCATGGATTTAAGATGTCATGCATCTCTTGTTTGTTGACAGTAACATATTCATGATGTGCCTGTGTATGTGTTGGGCTAAAACTGGTAAAGGAGAATGAGAGCCACAGGAACGTATGGGGAGTCTATGCTGAATATTTTTATTTGGAGCATACTTCACAGTTGAGCTGTTAAGAATGTAGTGGGGACTTAGCTGAAAGTAATAAAAAAATGCTATCAGTTTTAGAAGTGTGGTCTTTATGCTGAAGAAAAGAGGATCTTAAAAAAATGTGTGAAATGTTTTTATGCAAAAAATATGTAGGGATGCAAGTATGACTCAGCTGATCTGTTGATTTGATTTGTCCTCTTACCATTCTTATGAGCTTGATAATGGCTTTGCATGAGTTTCTTTTAGTAAAAAGAAGAACAGGAGTACTTGTGGCACCTTAGAGACTAACAAATTTATTAGAGCATAAGCTTTCGTGGACTACAGCCCACTTCTTCGGATGCATAAATGTATATTGGGCTTGATCCTGTAAGCTCTTGCTCGTGAATCCCCATTCATTTTGATTGATTTGAATGCATTCATAAAATAGCTATGGTATGAGCAGTGGCACTGCAAGCTTCTCGATACTGTCCCAGCAATATGCCTCAGCCCTCTTCTGGAGGATCTACCTCTTGAGGGTGAGATGTAATTTGGTTTCCCTTCAATCCTTTGGCCTTTTTGCTGAGACTGACAAGAGTTCCATTGTGGACCATTGTGTTGCTGATTTTTGTTTTGTTTGTCCGAGACCAACTTATTTCACACAGGCCACTAAACAGCCTTCAGATGTTAATGATTTGCATGTGCATTTGGATAAGTAATAAAGAGCTGAAAGGTTCCCCAGTCCATTATCAATCCCCAGAAACATCCAGTTCCTCATAGAAGTACATTTTTCTGATCCTGTCCTCTCCCTACATAAAACTATGCCATTTATTTTTAGTGTACGTTCACTATCCCACCGTTCCTGTAGAACACATCAGATTTTCTCAGTCAACTGCTTAAGTAGACTCGGCATAACCTTGCTCCCAGTCACATAAGTAGGAGCAGAATTGAGCCTAGGTAATCTAGAAAATTTAAAATAAACTTGTAACATGTATTAAATGTGTACTGTATAACCTTTTTGGAGTAGTCAGTATGAGAAGTTAGAATGTTAGAGAAAAGTAGCTGTTTTTCAAGAATTCATGGAAACCTAGATGTTCTACAATTTTATTTTGACAGGAACCACCAAAACCTGCTCCAGACTATTTTAAAGTTGGAATGAAACTTGAAGCAGTAGACAAAAAGAACCCTTATTTAATTTGCCCGGCGACCATTGGAGATGTTAGAGGAGATGAAGTTTTCATTACATTTGATGGCTGGCGGGGAGCATTTGACTATTGGTGCAAATATGATTCTCGAGATATCTTCCCAGTCGGATGGTGTGGCTTAACAGGAGATGCACTACAGCCACCAGGCAACAATGGTAAAACCACCAGTAATAACGCTTAATCTATCTTCCCAAATTTTGCTGCTGTTAAGCAGCTGGGACTTAAGAACCAACTGATCTTATGCAGATTTTAGGATTTTGATATGTAAACAGCTGATGCAGATGAAATAGTGACATGTTTTCACTGTATCATACCGAAGGATATGATTAGGCACAGATTCCATGATTTTAGTGGACCTCCATGACTTCTTTGGCTTCAGCTGTCAGCGGCCAGGGCCAAGTCAGGGCTGTGTGCCTGCCCCCCGACCCCGTATGGCACTGTGCACCCCATGGCTACAGCCGGGGCTGTAGCTGTGTGCCCCTCCCCCGCAGCTGCGGTTGGAGTGTTCGCCCTCCCTCCCCTTGAGCCTAGAGCAGGGTCTGTGTCCCATCCCTCTCCTGTAGTGGTGGGGCTCAGGCTGTCAATCTCTTCTCCCTGCCCCTCCCCTCTCCTCCCCCCATGGGGCTCCAGTTGTTATTGCTCCTCCGACCCCTGATTATTTTTAGTAAAAGTCATGGACAGGTCATGGCTCCTGTGAAATTTTGTTTATTGCCCGTGACCTGTCTGTGACTTTTACTAAAAATAACCTTGACAAAATCTTAACCTCAATCATATATTTTTGTGTTGTCTCTTTGAGAAATTATTATTGCTCATTTACAGTAGTTCACAACTATTTGTTCACACAGTAACTCTGGAAACTCTTCTTGACTGACATTTACATGCCATAATTTGTTTCGTTATCATTCCTGCTCTAATTCTGATAATGGTTAACGACCAAATCTAAACAAATTCCATTAAAACCAATTGCATTTAAATTCTCAGGCAGTGAGAGATCTGGTTATGTTCAGTTCTCTACTTTTGAAGAATATTGGACTTCATCTAGACCTTTTACTTATATTGTTGGTAGTCTCAATAATGTTGGTAGCTGTATTAATTGAATTTCATAGGAATTTATATTCAACTTTGCATGAACACCTTACCTCAAGGTTATAGAATGGAGCTCTGAAGAACAACAAAAAACTGTTTTAAAGTAGGAAATGCAATAAAAGTTTCTTTATTGTTTCCAAGGGATTCAAACTCTAGGCTTACCTGTAGCATTTGCTTTGGGCTGTAAACTTTCTGTTTTTGAAGTTGTATATTATTAGGCTCTTCCAAATATTTTGTTTGCTGCTTACCTACCTAGTTATGTGAACCTATAGATAGAGAGCTCCCTTAGCTAATAGCCAACTTTTCTCTGTCATTATATACCCATTTCCTTCTTTGCCAAGGTATGTGAAATGAAAGAGGAATATTAATGTTTAATATCTGTGATATGCTATGGGGTCTCTTATAAGATATCTGAAATCTGAAGTTTTGCTGTAAAACAATTTGGGTTGTATTATCTTACTCCTTTCAGATTCAAGATGTGTGAAAGGAGTTTTTATAAGGAGGAATCACATTTTAAAATTCATTCTACTGTTACTGAATAATTTGTTCTAATCATGAACGGTTTCACTGTGTGTGTTAAGTGGATGAGAAACAAGAAGAGCACATTTCTGTAGAAAAGTTGGTAGAACAAAGAAGACAAGTAACCATTTATGGTTCTTTTCCCAACATTTTTCATTTTTAGGACAACAATGTAAGAATCAGAGGTAAGGCTAGCCACTAAAGATTGGCATGAGAATTGGGAAGAGTTGTCACAGAAAATCTTAGTGTAATATAACTTGTTAGACTGAAACAGGGTTAGGGAGGAAAGGTGATCCAGTGGTTATGGGTCTAGCCTGGGACTCCCTGCTCTGTCACAGACTTCCTTGGACAAGTCACTTAGTCTTTCTGTGCCTCAGTTCCCCATCTGTAAAATGGGGATAACACCACTGTTCTAGCTCACAGGGATGTTGTGAGGATAAAGGCTAACGAATACAGGCTATGAATAAGATGTGTTAAAACTTGTATGGAAACTTCATGTATGTTCATTATGATAAAATGAAAAGATGTTCAAAAAGCATTGAAGCACTCAGATACTTAGTGGGGGTCATTTAAGTACCTTAGGTAGGTAGAAAAAATAATACTGTCTTTTTAAAAAGGCTTTGAAGATTGGAGGGTTTTCTCCATACAGTTGCATTTCTATCTTTTATAGCTAGGAACATCATTTTAAAGCAATACTTCTGTGAGATTGGAGATGATGAGAAGAAAGCTGCATTTCCAGTCAATTCCCAGGGTGATTATCATATGAAACAAGAGATTTAGATATAAGAAATATGTTTCTTAGTTGATTTTAATGACAATTTCAGCCTTTTCCTCAACAGCTTTAGCTTGGGATCTTAAAAGGTGACTAAGAGTTAAGCACCTAACTTCCATTGAAAGTTAGGGGAGTTAGGTGCTTAACTCCCCTAGGCTCCTTTGAAAATCCCAGTTGTAATTTGCAGCATACAGAGAAATGTCATCCACGGCCTTTCTGTTGATAAATTGTCAATCCACCAGTTTAGGTCACGTGGTCTGTTTTTTTTCTAGGAATGTTTATGAAATTTAAGGAAAATATCAAGGACTTGGATTTAAATCTAATCCCAAGTCTTAAAGTTGCATGGGATTTTGGAGAATGGAAATTGCTTTGATCTCTTGTATCAACATGTTATCTTGATCTATGGCACCTCCGTCATCTGAAGATGCAACTGCAAGCAAACTGATCCCACGTTCATAGGACTTAGAATCAAAGATCTCTTTTCTATATTCAGACCTAATATATAGCGACCTGATAGTCTATATTCAGACCTAAATCCTTCCTGCAGTAGTGGACCAAAGAGGAGATTATGATCAAGGGAAACCTTTGAATGTGTGGCTGGAAAGAAATTCAGAACTAAACTAATCTGAGGTATGATAATCTGGGGGTGCTGGCTACTACTAAGTATATTTGGTAGGAAAGAGGCTGTATTTCCCTATTTCCCTAAGAGAAATCGAAAGGAATGTGATGTGCCATTTCCCAAAGGAAAAATTATGGCGCAGACGACAGCTTGCTGATTTGACATATGCTGTTAACTAGCAAATATCTGCTGGCGAAATACCCGTTTTTCACTTTCTCACCCCCCTTTGGATCCCTGGAATTTGGGCACATTTGAAAGATGACTCCTTTAAAACACTGTGTTTCAATATCCCAATCTTTGAATCAGGAAAGAATTTTCATGGTTTTACAGAAGTGTTGTGAAGCTTCATTTTTTTAATGCTTGTAAAAGGTCCTTTCTTCCTTTTTCTTTATTACCTAATTTGTTTTCATCTTGTCACCTTCCGTCTTTTTTTGTTGCATGTTATAGGGCTGAAGCGTAGAGCTTTTTTTACATTGAGGCCTGATCTACACTAGAAAAATTAGATCAATTAAATTCACACTCCTGAGTGGCATAATTAAGCCAACCTAAGGCCCTGTCTACACTACACAGTTTTGTTGACAAAAGTCAGTTTTCATCAACAACACAGTGAAGGTGTACAATGCTCCTTTTACCCACAACATTCGTCTGCTTTATTGACAAAATAAAGCATAGAACTTTTTTTTGGCAAAGTTATATCAACAAAAGTCAGTGTAGACACTGCGCTTGGTTACATTGCTATAATTGGTCTCCAGGAGGCGTCCCACAATGCCCATCCTGATTGCTCCAGTCAGCAGTTCAAACTGTGCTGCCCTGCACCCAGGTAAGCGGGCATCTGTCCTTCCCCCTTTTAAGACCAGGGAATTTTTGAAATGCCACTTCCTGTTTGCTCGGTGTGGACAGCTCACATCGCATCTTCCCAATTGACCAGGCGGCTCCATGCAGCAAACGCTTTCCCGCTTGGAGGACACCTGGGTTGTTGGATATGCTGGCAAGGTGGGGAGAAGAGGTTGTGCAGTCCCAGCTCTGCTCCACCCGTAGAAATTTTGATACTTATGGTCAGATTTCTTGTGGCTTGTGTGATAAGGGCTATGCGGGACATGCATCAGTGCCGTGCAAAGATAAAGGAGCTGGGGCAGGCATGCAAAAAGGCAAGGGAGGCAAAACTGTCGCTCTGTGCTGCGCCAAAGACCTGCCACTTCTAGAAGAAGCTGGATGCCATCCTTGACGGTGATCACACCTACACCGCCAGGAGCCCCATGAAGGTGGTGGAGGTGGCTGGGGGTGGTGGCAGACAGCAGACTCAACCCCAAGGATGAAGTCATGGGCGGGGAGGTCGAGTTGGAGGACAATGTGGAGCCCACAACAGGGTCATCCGATGGTATGGCGAGTCAGGACCTCTTTTCCACTCCAGAGGGGTCTAGCCAGTCCCAGCAGTCCCTCTCTTGTGCGCATGATGCGGGAGGGGAGAGCTCTGGGTAAGTGATCTTTTTGAGTTGATGATGCTCAGTTATGAGGTAGCGCTGTCCTTTGCTCTGTATATTCTAGAAGTGAGTGAAAGGATAGAAATGTACAAGATTAGCTGTGTTTGCAAGTGCTTCACATTACCCTCTGCAGCTAAGCGGTGCAGTGGAACATTTTGTTAATGCACACCGAGATTTCACAGGAATCCTAGCGAGATCTCTAGGAAACTTTCCTGGAGGTGCTTGCCAATTCTCTGTCGAAGATTCCTTGGCAGAGCTGCTTTGCTCCTTCCCCCATTGTAGGAAACTTTCCTGCGCCAACTGACAATCACTTGTGCAGGGACTAAAGCACACAGGCAAGCAGCATAGGGACTGTGTCTGAAGCTGAATGCTTCACCTTTGCATCCTTGCTTACCTTCAGGAGTAAGATATCGCCTTCACTGACCCCCACCTGTGGAAAATTATGGCAGAATTTACAATATTGTCCCTAGTCGCCTGCAGTGATCGCCTTAAAATACCACCTAGACCCTTGCCCCATCTTGAATGCCCAACGCACCCCATTCCTCTCTCGGCCGAACTCACCATGTTTAGGGTGTTCACCGAGATGTGTGCTTGTCAAGGGACAGAGAAAAAGTGATTCATATGTTAAATGTGGAGGTGTATTTTACTATGATGATTCAATGCTGTGTGTGAACTAACAGTCATGCTTCTGTGTATTATTTCTTATGCTTACGCAGATATGGCTTATAGGGGAACCGTGTACACATTGGTGGAGTACCTCTGCCAAATAAGGAAGCAACCAAGGCAGAACAAGAAAGACATGTTCTGAGAAGTGCGCCAATACTCAGAGGCCAAAAAAAAGAGAATGCAGGGACTGGTGAGAGACCCTGAAAGAAAAATTTAAAATAGCAAGGCAAGACAGAAAGGAGAGTGAGGAGCAAACAGATGTTCAAGTCCATAATCACACTGCAGGCAGAAGACATGCATGCTCACCACCCCCCACAGCTGATACACAACTGCTTTCCGTGCCCTCCCCAAACTGCCCCACAGATTCCTTGCAACTTCCCAAATGTCTCAGTATCCCATTCACTCCATCCTTTCGGACAGCTTCCAGAATGATAGTTGGACTTACACACAGCTATGAGAGCCTACACTGCCCTGCACTCCTATCTCCCTTCCCACCAAGTCTTTTGTGTGTGTGTGTGTGTTTTAATTGGTATTTAATAAAAACAAATTCTCTGAAAGATAAGCAATCTCTATTTGTCTCTTACACATGGTGGTTAAAATGTAGCCCCCCGTTGGGCCACTCTAATAGACCTGGTATCTGGCTGTTCAAATTCAGCAGCCGGGTGATCTGTCTCCGCGCTCCACCCCAGGGAAAACTTTTCACCCTTATCCTCACAAATAGCATGGAGTGTGCAGTAGGCTGCTATGACTATGGGAATATTTTCTCATTAAGGTCTGACTCTGCCAGCTTGCTTTTAATCTGCCAAAGGCACATTCTACAGTCATTCTGCACCTGCTCAACCTGTTGAAGTGCTCTTTGCTGTTGTCCAGGTTTCCCGTGTAAGCTTTCATGAGCCATGGGCTGTAAGGGGTGTGATGGGTTGGATCATAGAATCCCCTTTGGGACTGCCACCAGATGTGCCTAGACTACCCCTGAGCCTGTTTTCCCTGCCAGCTTGGGCCTTCAGTGCCTTGCCTTGTTTGAGCCAGACACGCTTGCCTGCTGCAAACACAGATCCAAGTCTGAACCACATCCCCCACAAGCTGCAGGCTTAACTGAAAACAGCTTAAGAAGTGCTCCTGTCTCCAGCACTCAGATACCCAACTGCCAATGGGGTCCAAACCCCAAATAAATCTGTTTTACCCTGTTAAAGCTTATACGGGTAAACTCATAAATTTTTCGCCCTCTATAACACTGATAGAGATATGCTCAGCTGTTTGCCCCTCCCCCTGGTATTAATACATACTCTGGGTTAATTAATAAGTAAAAAGTGATTTTGTTAAATACAAAAAGTATGATTTAAGTGGTTCCAAGTAATAGCAGACAGAACAAAATGAATTACCGAGTAAAATAAAATAAAACACACAAGTCTAAGCCTAATACAGTAAGAAAACTGATTACAGATAAAATCTCACCCTCAGAGATGTTTCAATAAGCTTCTATCACAGACTGGATGCCTTCCTAGTCTGGGCCCAATCGTTTCCCCTGGTACAGTCCTTGTTCTAGCTCAGGTGGTATCTAGGGGATTTCTCATGACTGCAGCCCCCTTTGTTCTGTTTCACCCATTTATATATTTTCTGCACGAGACGGAAATCCTTTGTCCCTCTCTGGGTTCCCACCCCTCCTTCTAAAAGGAAAAGCACCAGGTTTAAGGTGGATTCCGGTTCAGGTGACATGATCACATGTCACTGTAAGACTTCATTACCCACTTGCCAGCACACAGGTATACAGGAAGACTTGCAAGTAAACAGAGCCATCTACTGTCAATTGTCCTGGTTAATGGGTGCCATCAAGATTCCAAGCCACCACTAATGGCCCACACTTTGCATAATCACAATAGGCCCTCAGAATTATATTTCATATTTCTAGTTTCAGATACAAGAGTGATACATTTATACAAATAGGATGACCACACTCAGTAGATTATAAGCTTTGTAATGATACCTTACAAGAGACCTTTTGCATGAAGCATATTCCAGTTACATTATATTCACACTCACTACCTTTTTTTTCATAAAATCATATAGAGTGCAACGTCACAAGGGGTACGCCAGGTCTCCCAGGATCACTATAGGCATGTCATCATCCCCCACTGGAATCTTCTGGTCTGGAAAGAAAGTCTGTGCTTGTAACTTTCTGTACAGGTGTTCCTGAAGATACATGCATCATGCACCTTCCCGGACCACTCCACGTTGATGTCAGTAAAACGCCTACAGTAATCCACAAGTGCCTGCAATACCATAGAGAAGTATCCCTTTTTATTGATATACTCTGTCGCAAGATGGTCCAGGGCCAAAACTGAAATACGTGTGCCATCTATTGCCCCGCTGCAGTTAGGGAATTCCATTGCCACAAAGCCATCCAATATTTCACACACATGGCCAAGAGTCACAGTCCTTCATAGCAGAATGCAATTAATGGCTCTGCACACTTGCATTACCACAGCCCTAATGGTTGACTTCCCGACTCCAAACTGTTTAGCAAATGACGGTAGCAGTCTGGAATCACCAGCTTCCACACAACGATCACTACGCGCTTCTCCACCAAGAGGGCAGCTCTCATTTTGGAGTCCTTGCGCCGCAGGGCTGGAGCGAGCTTCGCACACAGTTCCAGGAAGGTGGCTTTCAACATCTGAAAGTTCTGCAGCCACTGCTCATCATCCCACACCTGCATAATGATGTGATTCACTACTCAGATCAACAGTCCACCATGTTGACAAAACTCTGTAGTGTAGACAAGGCATAAGTCCCTACCTAGGCAGAGCTATGTTGGTGGAAGAATTCTTCTGTCAACCTAGCTACCACCTTTTGAGGAGGTATGTAGTGTCTACATGGTTGAGCTACAGAAGCGCAGCTGTGCTTCTGTAGTATTTTAAGTGTAGACAAGCCCATAATTGTTAGCAATTGCAATTAATTAGCATGGTTCCATGTGTGAAGTGCTTTTACACATCACTGAAGTGTGAATGCAGCTGATGCTCCTGGTTAAATAGTATGCTGACTGGACACAGTCACAGACAAAGAACCGTAAGACCATGTCTACACTTCAAAATTATATCGACCTAACTTATGTTGGCATATAGCCACCACAGTTATTAAATCGCTTCTGTGTGCACACACTTGGCTCCTTGTGTCAGCAGTGTGCCTCCTCACCAGGAGCATTTGTATCAATTGTATTGTCAGCATGGGCATTGTGGGACAGCTCCTGAAAGCCAGTAATGGTTGATGTAAGCATTTCAGTGTCTACACTGACACTTGTGTCGACTTAATTACATCAACTGTGACTTTAAGCCCCTTGGGGAGAAGGTGGTACTAAATCGGCATAGAGAGCCATTTTTGTCACCGGGAGCCAAATTTAAGTGAGGAAGCTATCACAGCTAGGTCAACACAAGGCAGCTTATGTTTATCTAACCATGTAGTGTAGATCAGGTCTCAGTCAGGATGGTGAATGGCAAAGAATGTCTGGCAGACCTATCATACATAAGTGCCTTGGATAAATATCAAAAATGACTGTCTGGCCTAAATCAGTGTTTGCTTTAAGACTCTTCAAATAGACCGTACTTGTGTATCAGAAGGTTTTACCCCTTAGGGCTAAATTCATCTCAGGGGTAACTGTCATTGCCATAAATGGGCTTAGTGCAGGGTTGAATTTAGCCCTTTAAATCATCCCAAGGCTGTATTAAACTCAAGTAAGCTACAGCTGCAAACTAGAATATATGCAGCTCATTATGATAAGATATTAAAATGTTATCACTGTTAAAGTTTTATTTTTCAGGAATTGATCTTCTACAAGCTACCATTTTACCGTAACTTCATTAATGCTACATCAGTATTGTAAATAGCTGTGTATGATCCAGTGAGCTTGGTGGCTTTTATCGTGCACTGGTATCTTTTAGCTGTTTTCTAACTTTTTTTGGACTGCAGTTAATTTGATTAAATTATTTCATTAAAAAACAGAATCGCATAGTTAGTGCTATCAGTGAAGTACATGGGGACTTCAATGGTGGTCGTATTACTATTTGCATTTTCATGGCACATAGGTGTTCCTGTGATGGACCTGTTGTGATAGGTGATGTACACAGAACAAAAGGACAGTCCCCGCCCAAAAAGTTTACAGCCTAAGTAGCCAGATTGGGTTGTCCAATAGGGATCCAGCTAATCCAGGATGTAGTGTAATAATCTTAAAATGCTCTGATTTTTACTTCAAAAAACTGCTTTCAAATCAAATTAAAGGACTACATTTCAATGCAGCAACAGGAGAGCACATATAAAACCATCATGGTGAATTACAAATGTAATAGCTTGTACAATATTATTTCACATAAGGTTTTATTTTTTACATCTTCACAATCTGTAGTCCTGGTTCATGAGAAAAGCAGGAGCTGGAATTTTAGCTTGCCCAGAGTCATAAGAAACAAATTGCTAGACTTAGGCTGTGTCTACATTGCTACTTTCAGCGCTAAAACTTTTGTCGTTCAAGGGTGTTAAAAAAACACACCCCTGAGTGACAAAAGTAGCGCTGAAAAGCACCAGCATAGACAGCACTTTCGCTACCGGCAATAAAGCTCGTTGGGGGTGGGTTTTTTTAATTGTCAGTAGAGTTCTGCCGTGGTGATAAAGCGGGTCTACACTGCCCACGTCATAGCATTGCCACGGCCGTGCTGTAACATGGGTAGTGTAGACATACCCTCAGAGTCTCAAGTCTTTTTCCTTGGAGGTGGTAATTTTTTTCCTCACTGAGGTCCTTCAGTCAGTTCAGTTTGTAGCAAGGACCTTCACGGAAACACTTCAGGCCTTCTTAAAAACAGACAACTATGTTTGTACCCAGTTAATTTCTGCAGAAGACTTTCTTCAGAAGATATTTAGGTGGCAGCTGAACAATGTTCTCAAATCAGTATAATTTCCTTGAGAAGCAGCATTAGTGATAACTTAGACTGCTCAAGAGCTCTGGCATTGACAACTCTAGTTAGTTACAGTTGAGGCTGTGAGGCAATACATTTGTAAAGCATCTTTCTGAGGTTTTGTTGTTAGAGCCTAAGCCTCACATAATACATTATTCAGCAAATAAAAGTAAAATTCATCAAATCATTTGAACTCTGGAAGTACAGTAGATAATAGTCTGATTTGTCATATATCAGGCTTGGAACATTCATAAAATCTTTTGCTTTTGGTCTTACCAAAGATGGTGATTTTGGTATTCTTAAGAACATTTCTAAAATAGGTCAAGTGTGGCATCTTTTGATAGTTACAGTCACAAATGGACAGGGGTTGCTTGGGAAAATTTGGCAAGAGACTTATTTTATTTTAAAAGTGAGCCAAAAGATCATTGCAGCTATATTAAATGAATTAACTTTTCTTGCTGCCCAGAATGGGAAACAACATCAGCAAACAAAAAGTTGTTGGAAAAATTGGTCTATGATTTAAATTTTTGGCTTCAGGGATGACAGATGTAAACATGTACAGTATAATTTCAATATATTAGACATACTCAGTATATCCATGTCATAGTTTCAGGGTAACTGCTCTCATTTCCCCCTCCCTCCTGTGATCCACTGCAGGTTTGCCCAGTCAAGTCCCCAACCATGACTTGCCCTTGGATAGGGACCCTTGTTTCACTCCCTTCTTACCAGTGGCTTTAGGGCTGCACAGCCCCCTGCCATCCACTCTGATATCCCTAAGAAGCCAGTCTGCCTTAAAGGCCAGCGTGTATGTTATGTTATCTCAGAGGACAAGGACAGTTTTTTACCAGGGACCACACAGCTATTCCCAGCAAGCACATTTATTCATAGGTTAAAAGCATTACAAAGAAAACATAAGTAGTAGCTTGGAGTAGTTCCTGTCAAAGTCAGGGAGGCTGCTCCATTTTGCCATACCACCAAGTGACTGAGAGCTGACCAATAGGGGATTAGCACCAATAACAGTCTGTAGCCAGCTCTCTGGCTGGGGCAGGCACAGCTTTCTGGGTGGGGCTGAGCAGAAGCAGTCTATGACCCACCTCTCTGTCTGGGAAAGACAGTGAACAAATGCAGGCCATCTGGCCTACTGTGGGTTGGCTGCCATCCCAGGGATGGGGTTGGCAGCAGGCACTAGGGGGAGCTGGGCCCACCCTATTCCTCTGAATCCCAGCCCAGGACACTAACAGTGGCTGGGAATCTGGGCCACTGGGTCAGCGAGGATGCTGCCGAAACACACTAACCATAGCTTCTGCAAACATAACCGGACTAATGTCTGGTTTCCTTGGGCTACTTCCTACTCTCACCTGTTTGTAGGGCTTCATCACTTACGGGCTCAGAGCATTTACCGGGCAGCAGCTCCTCCGGATATTCCTCCAGAGGCAGGGGTTGAAACAGTTCAGGGGCTGGCAGCAGTGTCCAACTCCTTCCCTGGATCTCCCTCAACTGAGCAGGAGGCCCCGCCTCTTATACTTCCTGTTCCACTCCTCCGCTTCTGACACAAGGGGCAGGCCTGGCCTGGCTCCGCCCACCCAGGTTAGTGGTTTCTGCCTGTCAGCATCAGAGGGAGGCCACTCTACCTCCCTACAATATTAAAAAAAAAAAAAAAAAAAAAAACAGATTTTAAATCCATACTAAACATACCTGAAATCACCCATCTTCCATATGGGGAGTCTGGTAGGTAGGCCAACGTCCCATTTAACAAGGGTTGGGCCCTCCCCTTGGACAGAGAGTCATGCCCATTTGCTGAATCAAAATGAAGAGGGTACTAGAATTGTTTAGTTTTAGTGACTCACCATAATCCATGGAGTACAACACAATCTTAATGAGTCATTCATAAATTTAGTACAGTGGTCCCCAAAGATACTGCATGGGGTTGCAATGTCTGTCAAAGTGAACATCTAGATAGCTTAGGTAGATAAACAAAAATTTCATATTGCTTACTTTCAAGGTAGATTATTCATTACCATCGTATCACTTTCAAGCCTTCTTAAAAAAGGGAAAGTAGTAGTTCTAGTTATGCTGCACGTTTTGAAGATGAAAGTAATTGTACTAGGCAATTTGTAGTCAGTGTGTTTTAATTCTGAAATATTAGGAACAACTTCAAGTTTCCTAATTAGTATAGCAGTCTTTTTAATCTTGGATGCCAAGATCATATACTTTGTAATCTGTCAGGGCAAAAATGTCTGACAGATTTAAAGTGAAGGATACAAGAGCAAGCAGAGACTTTAGGAATTAGCATGAAATATTATGGTATTATCTTGGTCTAAATACATTTTTCTACAGGTTGATTAAGTAGTTTAACATTTCTGATGTAAATCATTTATCATAGGACGAAGTAGAAATAGCACATGATGTATATAGCATGGAGATAAATTCAGGTATAAAATGAGGGATATCCATCATAAATTTATAGTAGCGCTCACAGTGTGATATATGTTTCCATACACATGAATCTGTGTTCCAAAGAATTTACATTTTAAGGGCCTTATCCAGCATCATGAAAGTCAAAGATTACCACAGATTTTGATAGGCATTGGATCCTGCCCTAAGAAAGAGGTAATAAAAAAGGTAAAATGGAGAGGGAAGGGCTAACTATTGATTGTCTAAAACAAAATGTTGTTTAACCAGATAAACTATAGTTTATAACACCCTTGGGTGTTGGTCTTATTGCTGGTATTTCCCATGTTTGACTCTTTCAGGATAGTGGATGTCGGGAGGTATATGAGAAAAAGAGAGAGAGAAATTTTGCACCAGTGTCTGGTTGACTAGTTAACATTAACTAATCCTGAGTTCCATCATCCTAGGTTTGGCAGACTTTATAAAATAGTAACACTATCATTCAATGTGTTTTTTGTATTTCGCTTTGCAATTTTGTACATGTTTAGCTCACACTGATGATTTTTTCAATGTGTAACCCTCAGAACCCTTGTTTGATTGTAACTGTTGTAAGACATCCCTACCACACTTAGTGTAGTGTTCTGCATTGTAACTAGCAGTTTGGGGGTTTTAAGGTTGAATTAGGTGGAAACTAACCTGGGATCATCAGAACAGTCTTCAAGCTGCTGTAGAACTTCATAGTAAGAGGGAAGTTTCTGTTGGACATTTGTGTGCTCAAGTTCATCACACATCCGTTACAATTGTCTAGACAACATAATACATCTTGTATCTGTTTTATGAGGCAGTCACCTTTCCCTGCACAAAAGAACACACAATACGGCAGCAATTGAAATGCTTCCTTAATAAGTTTAGTGAGAGGATTTTTAAAATTCAGTTGGAAACAAGCCTGTCTGGAAATTGATAACTATATAATTAAGTAGCTTCATCTGCGAAGAGTGAGTAGCATCCTTTATGCAGACAATGACAGGAAAAAAATTAAGTTTCTTTCTCATCCAGACCTTCCTAGACTATCAGAATAGGAATTTAAATGAGCCAAGGTGTGAAAAAATGAGATGCAGGTAATAGGGGGAGTCACAGAGGGAAATCTCTAGCTGAAGTGCTGCAGAGACAGATTTTAGTGACCATAAGGAAGACTGTGACCAGTAATCTAAATATAGATGTGATATGTGATGAACTACTGCTGCTTTTATCCTCAGCTGCCTCTTTTCCCCCCCATACATGTGCCACCTCATCACTTATCTCCCAATGCAGTCCTTTTATTGTTGGTTAGAGCAGTCTTCTTTCATTACACTAATCAACCTGTGATATTAAAGGTCCCCATCAGGAGCTGCTTGCTGGCTTAGGAATAGTGCAGGCAAAAACAGGTAATGTGAAGTATCTTGTTGTCTATATCTTTTACTTTTCAACAATATTTTCAATGTCCAATTTCTTTATTCAGATCAGATTTTTCCAAGATGATAGGTATCAGAAATTCACTTTTTCACAGTGATATTCAAATTAATTTTTATTTAAAACTAACTGTCCTGTACCTTGATTTTTTTATTTATCCAAGTTTAGAATGTAATTAATGTTTTTGCAAACAAACAATGAACAGCTGAAAAAATAGTTTAATGAACAATTTCACTAAAAATTAATACAATTACTATGGATTCTGAAATTTTTACAGTCCAAAACCTTAAATTAAGCATTATATACAGCACAATAATATATTTGTTTTTGGAGCATTAACAAATGTTGACGTAACATTTTTATTTTGGTGTAGATTACATTTTTCTCTAACTCAGCTCTGTTCCATGACCAGGTCACAATAGTTAAACCAGACATGCACAAAATGGCAGATTTATACTGTCCTCCTAGTTTTATATTAAAAATCCACAATGCTTGGGGCTAAAAATATGATTTGCCACCATCCTCTCACTGTTAGGCCTTTTTTTCCCCTCTTAATATTTCTTGGCATCTCACAAGTCCCATGTGGTATCTCTGAGTAAGGCATCTGTTGTAAAAGGAGGAAAGGGTTTTTCCCCTTCTTCCCAAAGAAGAGACTGTGTTGAATGTCTTTGCATGAATAAGCCCGGGAGATGCTTTAGGATAAGGCCGTTGGAATTCTCTCTTTTTAAAATTATGTTATAGCAGTGTTCCAAGTGATATTTGTCTTCCCGTTACTTAATGGATTCGATTTTCTCATTTCTTCTGCTTTTAGTTCATCTCATGTACCTTTGTTCCATGAATGTTTGTTACTGCCATACTGTGGCTGGGACTCGGTGAATTTCTAGCAGTTGCATCTCAGTATGTGTAACCCACCCCAGGAATAACGGTGCCATAATTCAAGTATGGTACTTTTCAGACAAAACAATTGACCAGTTTCCAGGGTGACTTTATGTTCTTCTTAGGCTTGTTGCATTTTATTTTCTCATTTGGGGCCCAATCTTGCTCCCAGTGAAATCAATAGCAAAATTCCCATTGATTAAAATGGAAGCAGGATCAAGGCCCTTTAGTTTCTTGGATGTCTTCTCACCCTTCCCAAATTCTGATTATTTCAAACATTGAGACCTAAGAGTTTTTTTCCCTTTCCAATACATTTAAGGCTAACTCCTGCCACCTGGTACACAGCTGTAGAAATGGTGTGAAGCAGAGAGGCTGCTAAGGGGGGACTTAACAGATTGCTTCTTGGTGCAGAGCTTCACTTCACAGTGGTTCTCCTTGTGGGCAGGCTTGGAATAAGTGTGGTTTGTACAGCCTCCAGCGCAATGGGCCTTGCTGGGCAGGGGGTCTGTAGGTGCTACTGTAATACAAATAATAAATATTGGGCATTGTCCTCTGATCCTGGAGCCACGGCTCTACTTGGCAATGGCTCAATGTGACATAAGCACTACTGCAGCCCATGAGCCAGGCTCTGCCATGTGCTCAGCTCGCAGTCTCTTAGGGTTCACTGTGGCATCCATCACCATAGTATCTGAAGGCTTGCTAGATAACGTAAAGCTGGACAGTAAGATCCCTTAGGAATTACAGGGAGTTTTCTTCTGCTCTTCTTTCCCAGTGAAAGAGGCTGTGCTTGGAGATGGTAAATAAGATATCATTTAATTTTCAATCATCATTTAGTTGTAATGGAAATGCTTTGTTAAAGAGGAGGATCTTGCAGCAAGCCCTACACATTTTTCTTGTTGATGCTTGGTTGTCATTTTGTTGTTAGTTTGACGTAGAAATGGGAGGCTGGAGACAGGACAATAGTTGGGAGTCTTATACATAATGTTGGCTTTTTCAGGATTGGGGGAACTTCCTCCTCCCAAGGAAGATTGGCCAGCTCCCTACTCTGAAGGTGGTGTTGATTTATTTTGGCTAATAGTGGATCTAAATTATTTAATCTTTTTGCTGCCATTCCTCATCTGTAAAATAGAAAGAGCACTTTCTTTTCCCCAGCCTTTCTCTTTTCTCTATAGAGGCAAGAGGACTGTTTTTTAATATATACATATAGTGGTGCTCACCATGAGGGGGGGCAGTCTTCTCCAGGGGCCCGAAGTCACTACTATACTACTAGTAATTAGTAATATAATAAAGAACAGAAGCAAGACAACAATGTGATTTAATGTTAAACTCGTATAACTTTTTTGCATAATAAAATAATTCTGTTCCCCAAATTGACATCTTGGGCCTATTCTAGCAAGTGCTCTGTGCCCAGAAGTTCAAGGGGGTTCTGCACACAGATCTGTCACAGGATTAAGGCTGGGGTCTATTTTCATGTAATTTCACTTCAGAGTTTCTAATAATTATTTTTATAATCACCTATCGGCAACTGTCTGAAGCAACAGAATGTCCTAGTACAGTCTTCCAAATATGTTACAAATTCTGTAGTTTTATGACATGAACAACATAAAATGAAAGAATTGATATGGAATTTTTAAGGAGAATTCTGTTAATTAGAATTGCACTAATCTTCAGTCTTCTGAACTGTAGTTTCTCCTTTTCCCCTATGTTTGAGTTCTTCTGTAGCATTACGTTTACCGATAGCCTTATAAATCTGAATAAATCTAACAGGAAATACCCAGTATTCTGGGTTCAAATTCTGCAGTCCTTTGCAAAGATTCAGTCCACTCAGTAGTAAGCAGAATTTGGCCCTGAACAAAAACCTGATCCTTGAAAGCCTTACTCTAGCAAGTCGTACCAGTTGACTTCACTGGCTTTGCATGTGCAAGGACTGGACCCTTGGTAAGTGTTGCAGGATTTGGGGTCCTGGGATATTTGAATTTTTTTGCTCCTCTAAATATTTGGTACAGAGTTACAGATTTTGTGTTCTCTGGATAATGACAACTTTGGAGCTTTTGAAAATGTTGTCATGTTACTAATAATTGAAAGCATGAAAGATCTTTAATGTGTTTATGTATTAACTTATATTCCTAGAATATAGTAGTGTAATTAGAGAGCTCTGTAAACTATGAAAACTCTGAATATTTATTAACATTTAACATTTTATTTGCTTACTCTATTGTGTATAATATTTTTAGTTTAGTTTATCTTTTCTTATAGTTTTTACTTAAGATAAGAGACATGGGAAAGAACACTGCTCACTAAATTATATGCATAAAACCAATGAAACTTGAACAGTTGATATTTTATTTTTTCAGTAGAGCAGCATGAAACAAATGCTTTGTTTTGTTTGTGCAAATGAGAAGACCATTATAATGCAAAGCAGTGTCCTGAAAAAAAGCAAATGTGCTTTTTCTGTTGTAAATATCCCTGCTAAATGCTGCAGTAATTGCAAGCAGAGCTTGGTGTTTTTTCTCTCTTCTTTTCATTGATATATTTTAACAAGTTCTCTTGAGACTATTAAAACGTCTTAGTTTTTGGAACATGTGGTCCAACGGGGATAACTTTGTCTACAGATGCAGTGGGTTGGCAGCTAGATTTTGCATGTCTTTTCATTTCTTTCCAGATTCTTTGACCCAGTGTAACCTTTGGTCTCCCTCTGAAGGCAGGGGTGAAGGAAGTATGAGCAGGTGACTGATGATCACTGTCAATACAGCCTGCAGACAATATGCGAATTACTTTAGCAGTCTCTCACTTCCCTCCACTCCCCCATCTCTTAAACCAACAAATGCAAATAGCTCCATTCCCATTTGCTAGTATTTCAGTGCTGCTGCTCAGGCAGCATGGGCTTTGTTGTAGACTTGCTTATTCAAAAAGGCAGTTTGAATCCTAGTAAGAAGAAAAATTATCTAATGGGACTTAAACCCCCTTAATGGTCAATGCGGCTAGTATTTGGCCCTCTGGAATATAAAGGTAGGAAGATGCTGAAAATAAACATATTTTATATTGTATTTCAACAGTACAGCAAGAAATGATTAGTACTGTTTGCATTGTTAGCCTTTGTTTAGTAAATAATATAAATCCTTTCTACAGAGCAGTTGAAATTTGCCCACTGTGTAGAAACATGTACCTGTACTCCTAGAACCTGTTGGCATTAAAATTTGTTATTGGGATTATCTATGTATTTAACATTTCATTTACTATGCAAAAGAGACTATGAAAGCGTTTGCTAGATTTCAGTAGAGTCAGACAATGAATCTATGAAGCACATATTTCTTTGCAATTTCTTGACTTTATTAAGCACAGAATTGTGTAGTCTGAATAAAATAGCCATATTTTATAATAATCTTGTTTTGCTTTCCAGATATGTTGTTTATTAAGAGTTGTCACTTGGAAGATTCAAAAGCATAACATAAAAGAGTGATGTTATTTGTATTGGCTAAAATTCAGTTAAACTTATTTTAAGTTGCTACTGTATATGAAATCTTGTAAATACTATTGTGGATAAATAAAAGGAAAGTGATTACTTTCTTAATTCAGAAGCTCCTTTTTCCAGTTACCTAGAGGTAATTTGTGGCAGAAAATATATTTAATGTAATGTATTTAGGATTATAAATATTAGTAAAAAAGGGCTTTTTAAAAAAAATTGCTCATCAAGGACGTTTGATTCATAAATGAATTAAACAAAACATACAAAATGTATTTAACATGTCCTAAAACTTTATTAACTTGTTTGAATAGAACTTTTGTTTTATAAGCATCTAAAGCGTCATTTTGGGATGTTCAGTTCACTTTACCTTGACACTTTCTCTTCGAATGATTTGTTTGTTACAGTTAACTCATAGGGAGAAGTACTTATAAAATGAAAAGCACCATTTATAAGGCTGAACACTAGACTGCTGAGATGCACATCACATGTATGGCTAGGCATTGTTGTATAGACTAATAGTAATGGTCTGTCTAGATTCCCTTGAAAATTTAACTTCTAGTTTTATTTGTGGTGTGGGTTTTTTTTTTTTTTAATAAATCTTCAATCACTAATAGCTCAGCAGTAACAATTTTCTGATGTCCCACAAAACACTGGAAATTAGAATAAAGTCTTAAAATCCACCGTGAACTCCCCTTTCAGCTTGCAGTAGATCAGGCATTTTGGCTTTGGTTATGTCAGTTCGGCTTTAACATTAACTTGGAATTTCTCAAGTTTTGTCATGTTAAGTACAGGTTCATAGATTTTAAGGCCAGAAGGGACCATTATGATCATCTAGCATGTGTTATGCAGGAGATCAGACTATAGAATATCATTTTGTGATTCCTGCATCAAGGAACCTCATATGCTTTAGTTAAGCCAAAAGTTTTTTTTAGAAAGACATCCAGTCTTGATTTAAAATAAATACTTCACATGACAGAGAATCCATCAAATTCAACCTTTTTGTCTCATATTTCTTTTCCTTTGTGTGTGTACATGTGCATGCATACATGTGGGTGGGGGAAAAGGGGACAAGAGAAGGCTTATTTTCCTCTATTTTATTTGTTAGTTTTAACTGAACTTTTCCCTCTGGGGGTGCAAGTGTTGTCCGATACTCTCTGTTTTTGCCTTTTATTTCCTCACCACTTCAAAAGCATCTGTATCTCTGTTGTTCAGCCTTCTCATCAAATGACAATAGATAAGTTTCCCTTGGAACCAGTCATTGCTGTTCGAATTGGACATAGGAGATACTGGAGACTGACATAACACATTTTCCCATCAGTGGTATATCTGTGTATGTAGAAACTCCTTCTGTTGTGTTTTAATATCAGTTTGTTGCCAAGGAAGGAGGGTGGAGGGAATGGATAGCTCAGTGGTTTGAGCATTGGGCTGCTAAACACAGGGTTGTGAGTTCAATCCTTGAGGGGGCCATTTAGGGACCTGGGGCAAAAATCTGTCTGGGGATTGGTCCTGCTTTGAGCAGGGGGTTGGACTAGATCACCCCCCAAGGTCCTCCCAACCTTGATATTCTATGAAAGTTACCATAAATTCTTCATAATGACTTCAGAGCACAATCAAATAGGTGAAAATACATTATTAACTAGGAAGCACTTATTGAAGAGAAATCTGGTCATGGCTTGCAGCCTGTCATCATCAGCCTGTGATCTAGTCAGCTGTGAGCTGCATAGGGTTAGCAAGGTTTGTATTTGGTGGACATCCCACAAAGGAAATCTTTGATATTACAGGAAATTAGTAGGTCATTCTTTTCCCTTTGAGTCATGTTGAATCCAAGTCTCAGTGGGCACTGTGCTCCTAGAGGACATTCTTTCAAATAAAATTTAAAACTGAACTGGTGATCACTCAACATAATCTTTGCATGCAGTGTTGTTGTGACCATGTTGGTCCCAGGATATCAGAGACAAGGTGGGTGAGGGACAATATCTTTTATTGAACCAACTTCTGTTGGTGAGAGAGACAAGCTTTGGAGCTTACACAGAGCTCTTCTTCAGGTCATACTCACCATGTCTTTATAATTAATACTTGGCATTTTTCACAAGAACTCTGGGTGTTAAACTTGATGTCCCAGACACATCCCAGTTATTAAAATTTTGACTATCAAAACTTTCTTCCTCTTTACTTGGATGGTATTCTTCACTTTCTGCTGTGCACAGTTGAATAGTTGACGTTGTTTCGCTTCTGTGGCAGCTGCATTTAGAGTGGACAGATTTCTTATATTCTGTAGAATTTGTTAAGCACTTTGGGATCCTTCTTGATGACAAGCACTGTATGAATGTAATAGTTGTGGTAGTAATGGAAACTATGAGAAACATCTTTAAGGTGAGTGTATTCAAATTATAGCTTTGTTTTTCATCTGAAAATTGTCCCTTGTAGAAAAGTCCCTCTTAAATATATATTTTTGGGGGAACTGGATTTGGTTCTTTCTGGATTTAGTTAAATGAAGTAGTTTGATACCAGACACTTGTTACGTTTAGATATCTTCATTTTACACTGATTTTAAAATTTAAATTAATATGTAGCAAGTTTTTTAAATCATTAGAAAAGTTGCTTTTGTTGCACAAATTAATCTCTGGACAATGACACAAAATGCCTTCAGAATCTGATATTAATTTTGAGGTGAGGTTTTTGTTTTTTATTTTCCCCCTCAGTTTCCATTACAAAAAGAGGTGCAAAAGCCCAGTCTTCCCCTTCCAAAGTGACCAGGCGTTCAATGCAGTCTCCACAGAAGTCTGCTCCAGTACCAGCACAATGTGGCAGGAAAACAGGTCGGGGCAACCCCCCTGGACAATCTACAGTTCCTAGGAAGGGAAAATCTCCTAAAACCATTCCTCTGACAAAAATCACCTCTACGGAAAATCTCAAAACAAGGAAAAAAGGTTTAAAACCTGGAAGAAAGGTTAGTTACAGTTGCTACTTTAATTTGTATCGTGGAACTTTGTAGTGATTTGTTATTTTGAACATGTTGTTTATAATTCCATGTACAGGCTGATGCTGTTTTCCCTTCAGGCACTTACAGCTTGTCTCCACTTGAAATTTACCAAAATAAGTATTCTGGAATTCTTATTTTGAGATAAGCCACCATGTGAACACTCTTATTCTAGAATAAGAGACCCTTTTTCTGATTTAGATTAATCCACTGGATGGATGGATGGATGGATGGATGGATGGATGGATTGTTTACTATTCCAGAATAGTTTTTTCAGTAAATTTCCAAGTTTTGACAATCCCTTAGGTTATTAGATTTAATTATTTTCTTACTGAAATAAATGTTAAGTTAGCACAATGTTAACCTTACTTTAGGGCATTAGAAATCAAGGCTTTGTGTATAATTTTAGATTGGAAAACGTAAAAATGAATTTCTTCTGAAATTCCATAAAAAGTTATTACTGCGGCATTGTGTAATATGTTGCTTAAGTTACTGTAAATGTGATTTAAAATTCACTCTCTCCATCAAACAGTATAAATATAAAGCTCTGCTGACTTTTGTAAAATGACTCATTGGTTAAAATTAATAAAGATTCTGTCTCAGCATTGTTTGAACAGAGTTACTGCTTATATAGGGTGCTGTTTATTTGTTTTTATTAATGTCTTCCATTTTACCACACACTTTACACAGAAGAATATTTTAATTAACTCAAGAAATATTATACACACACACTTTTTGACACATGGCAGGTATTACCAAAAGAATGATGAAACAAATAAAATGTCCCATTGACCACATTTGGGAGTGCCACACTCAGAGAGCTTGTGAGATTCATACTGAATATCATGAAGCCTGCACATCTTAGAACAAACATTAAATACAGCAAAATGCCTTATGCTTAAAGGCCGCTAGAGTAAATGTTTAAGGCCAGTTCAGACTGAATAAGCCTTTCACAAGTTCTTTTTATGCTAGTTTGAAAATATATACTTAAGGAGGTCAGTCTTTGATCAGTACATTGTGAATTTGTTTGAATTTCCAAATAATTCTCAGATGGAGAAGCAGTCCATTCTGTTGCAATATCTGTTTGTTGTCAACATGTTTTACTGTTTGTTATCAATATGTAATATTCAGCATTTCTATCTGTGCAATAGAAAATAAGCTTATTTTGCTGTAGTGTCTTTCATCCAAATACTTCCCAATATCAGTGCAATAAAGTTCAATGCAAAATCCCCCTTACCTGTATTTTGACTCCTTACCATCTTTCTCCCAATTTCAATAGGTAGTGTTTTTTATTAATTTCAGTTCTAATGTGAAAGGAAAACATTTGTTCCCTTTATAACTGTTTTTATGTATTACGTTTTAAAAGTATTCTTTAATTTAGCAACACGAATAACCAGACTACAGTCAAAACAGACAGACCACATATTTCAGTATTTCAAATGTACGGGCTTTACCCTGGTCCTTAATGAGGATGTGGGGAGTAGCCAGTCAGTATATGCACTGTTGTGTTAGTTGTTTGTCCCTCCGTGTCTCCCACTTGAATGTTCATATTATTTCTTTTTCATGTCTCCATCTCTTCACATGTTGAATTTTCCTCTGTGTTATCTATGGCTTTCTGTGCTATGGAGTAGCAATAGCCCAAAGGTAGAGTGAAGTCACCTCTTGTAGTGTTGTATAGAGAGACTTTCTGGATTGCCTAGGAAGTTGGAGCTTTTGCTCTAGCTAAGTATATGTTTATTCTCTGTATCCAGGATGATTTGAGTCCTTTCTGTTATTGGATATTTAGGTTTATTGCATCACTCTGGGAAGCTGCCACTGACTGCCATGTTCAGTAGAATATTATCCCATCTGTTCTAAACCATCTGTGTCCATCATCAGTACAATATAACTCCTGCCACTATATTTATTATTCTTATAGCAACTTCATTCACCACCCAATGCCAGACTCTCCAATCAGCCCTTTCTGGCCTGTTCACCTTTACCAAATATCTCAGTCCTTGCCATGTACCATGGATTTCAAAGCAAGCTAAAGCAGTTCTTTATAGATGTTGCAGCAGTGCTCAGAGTGAACTCGAAGATCTGTATTTTGGTTGTTTTAAGATACTTAAGTGAAAAGTCAGTGTGTCAATATAAAATTGTTTCCAAAATCAAATAGTGACAGTAGCTATCATAAAAGTCTCATGTGAGAACATTTTTTAATGAGTAGCTTTTTAATACAATTTTTGGCCAAAACCAATCTGTTGGTTCACGGCTTAAGGGAAAGATTGTCATGTACACCTTTTCTCATCCTTTCCCATTCCCAGTTGCACAGATTATCTCCCTTCCCATTTGTGATCTCAACCTCCTTATGGCAACTGTTTACATGCAAAAGTGATACAGAAAATCATTTAGTCTGGGTTTTCCAAACACACCTGAGGGCATTATTTTCCCAAATTCTATTGAAGGCCAATGGGAGCTGGTTTCCTAGCTGCTGTAGTCTCCTTTTGAAAACTCCAGCCTCAGTGAATTTTAGCTTTTAATGCAGTTCAGCAGCAAGCAATGAAGAGAACCCCCACCACATCACCAGCCAGCTCTCTGCTGTCTGCAAATGGCAGGCAAACATCTGTTTGAGGTACATCTGACTTAGGTCATAATGTTAGTTTAAGTACTAGCAATAATAAGTTTATGTGGGATGTATGAACACATGGGAATAGCCATTTTTTAAAATGTCATCTGTTCTGATGATGAAAAATGGGGAATGTGGGTAGAACAGCTTTAAATCCCCTGTATTTTCATGTATGCTCACAAAGTTTATTAGAACATTAGAATAAGAAATGCTCCGCTGGTGTAATAAAGGGCCAAATTGTGGCTGCTCTGTGCCTGTGTGTACTGAGAACCCCTCTCATGTTACATTTTCCAATGCAGGAGGCACCTATAATATGTAGCATGAAGGAGTGGAGACTGGCCAACCTGTGCTGTGTAGAGTATATGCAGTGGTAGCAGCCCTCATAAGCTTTTTATCAAGCTTTGTGATTTGGTGTTTTTACTTGTAGACAAGTGATCATGGAGAATCTCAGCAAATTTCTAGTGTTCCTGGTCGCAAATGAGAGAGACTCAAATGAGAAAGCAAATAAAGTTTCCCAAATCTATTATTTTTAAGACAATTTCACAATATCGGGGGGGCATGACACCTGAGTCTATTAACATTTTGCAATAGCAATATTGCATGAGCTCACCTCTCTGTGCACCAACTTGCAGCTGCAGGGCAGTGCTTAGGGGAGCACAATCTGCCTCTGCAGAACAAGTATAGTAGCAGCTGACAGTGAGTTTGTTCTCTTTCACCCTCTACCCAGCACCTCTGGAGGCCTTCACAGGCCTTCAGCTATCCTTATGTGAGCAGTAAATCTCCCCTCACCATGATAGCCCCTTGTCCCCTAATTTCTTACGTAGCCTGTTTCTTAGATCTGTACATATGAATGTTTATCAAAACCAACTGTAGGTTTGAAAGGTTTAAGTGGAGCTGAAAGCAGAAGGCAAGATACATTTAGCATGGTGTGTTTTTTTTCATTTAACATGAAAGTGAAACAGGATCATTAGTAACATTTCCACACCAAATTCACTGTTATTCTACTTCAGATGACGTGCTCCAGTGTAAAAGGAGCTGGAAGGATGAGGTGGTTATGGCATTGAAACAAATCTTAACTGAGGCTATCCTTTTTAAAAATAATTTTTAAAATAATTTGTTTAGCGTGAAAATAAGATTAATGTTACAAATGCAGTGCCATCAATTGGCAAGCTACTGATTTGACATAAATGATTCCTTTTTCATGAGTGACTTCTCATTATGCATGGTGGTTCGTCTGGCATTTCCTTTCACAATATTAGGGCCCAACCAGCCTATTCAGAGACTTGATCAGCTCAGAGCATGAAGTGAGGGATAGTAAACCAACATGCCAAGTTTGTGGTTGATAAGAGTTAGACAGCAATATGAGCTCCCTATTTCTTGGCACCTAGATTGCCTGTTCTCAGTTTGTCCCTCTCCTCTCTCCCTACTTAGACAGAGGGTACACCAGAGCTGGAGGTGTAGACATACCTGATCTAACTCTGATTGAGTTAGGGCATGAAAAAATAGAAGTGTAGTCATAGCAATAGGAGGGGCTACCCACCCCAAGTACTTCCTTAAGGTTTTACACGAGATCATACTTGGGGCAGCTAGCCCATCCTGCTACTTGTGCCACCACAGTTATGCTTTAATTTTTAGTATGCTAGTTCAATGAAAGCTAGCATGGGTACATCTATCGAAGCTGCAAATTACACCAGTGTAGACATACCCAGAGATGACGTCTTTCAGCCATGTCACAAAGCCATAGTGCAATGGTCTAGCTGACTTGTTTTAGTTAAATACCCTGAGTGGGTTACTGTTTCTAGAACGTCTTCCTGTTGGGGAGTTGAGTTTCACTGTAGTAAGTGGAACTCTGAAGGTGTGTGGTCCTTACCTCAGTAGTGAATGGTGATTGATAGTGCATAGTTTGTTTATGAATGAGAATTGTTTAACAAAAGGTCACTTGCTGATTTTGTGTTTTGGTTTTTTTAACAGAAAAAAATCTTGCCAGTGAAATCTCCTCCTGCATCTTCTCCTCCACTTACTTCTCCTGAGGGGGACAATGGCAATACACAGATACATAAAGATGGAGTTGGCATTGCTGGTGCAACAGCAGCAGTTATATCCACAGGTATAAAAGGACAGTCTGAATGTATGAAATTACTTCCCCCTTTAAATAAAAATAATTATATTGTTTTATGCTACTGTTATTCTAAAACACGTGCTGAAGATAAATTGTTTTGCTAACATCACTCACTCACTCATGCCCGTCACCCCAGTCGGGATATGGGCCGCCAACCACAGATCTCCAGAGTCCTTTATCCTGGGCCATTTGCTCTAGCTGGTTCCAGGTATAGCCCATTTTTATGCTATCAGCCTGAAGGTCGCGTCGCCAGGTGTTTCTTGGACGGCCTCTTTTCCGCTTGCCTTGGGGGTTCCACCGCAATGCCTGTCTAGTGATGTTGGTTGGCTGCTTGCGTAGTGTGTGTCCTATCCAACCCCACCTTCTCCTTCTAATTTCTTCCTCTGCTGGAAGTTGATGGGTCCTCTCCAAGAGGTAGATGTTGCTGATGGTGTCTGGTACATACTTACTTTGCTAACATCTTCATATGAAAATATATTTTTATATTGCAGTTCTCCAAATGTGCTTAGGTAAGACTGGTATTTGGTGCATGTGCAATGGCAAGAAACACCAGAACTTCAGGAATTTGGTGTCTGGTTAGCATGCTTTTTGGTGTGTAAATAGGAAAGTCCATTGCACTTTCAGTAGTCTTCCATAGCCTGGAGTACAATACTTGATAAAGAAGAAAGGACATGTTTTGTCTTACCTTACTTCCATCCCAACCAGTAGCAAAATGTACTGGAAACGACTGTTGCCAAAAGGCCATTAGACACTACTGTTACACTCCAGAGAGTATGGAAATAGTTTGTCATCTGTATCTCTATGTCACTGAAAAAATAAAATCCAGGAAAAATGGTCCAGGTTAAAACAAGAGCTCATTTAAAATGGAAAGGCAGTGAACTATATTATAAAATGGGTGGTGGAAAAGGAGTAAGTTAGTTAGAGGTAGTTAGAACTACCTCTGAGTAGTTTCTTTATTACACAGTTATGGGACATTTTGTAAATTGTCAGCATTTTGGTCGTCGCCAAATCCTGGGACCTGCTAAAGTGGGCCTCCTCCCACCCCTCCAAAAAAAAAAACGGTGGGAAAAGTTTGCTATGTTTTTAATTTTTTGCCATTTTTAAGCTGCTTTTACAAAGAAACTGTCCCTCTGCTTTCCCTCCTCCACGTAATTACAGCTACCCCTCTTTCAGTGCTAGACAACATTGGGGCAGAATAGGCAATCATTTCATACTAAAGGAAACTGTCAGGTTTACAAACATTACTGAGCCCAAATAAGAGTTTAATAACATATTTTACAGAGTTTTCCTGTTCTCTCCACATCCACATCTGTGCCTCCCACAGCTTCTGCTGTCAAACAGAAAATAGACATGAATGCAGAGTTCGGGAGCATTCCAGTCTTTTTACAAAAAGAACGAGGAGTACTTGTGGCACCTTAGAGACTAACAAATTTATTTGGGCATAAGCTTTCGTGGGCTAAAACCCACTTCATCAGATGCATGGGTTTTAGCCCATGAAAGCTTATGCCCAAATNACCTATCACAGGGATCATGATCTGTGGTTAACTAACAAGACAAAATAAGGGGTGAAAGCCTGACCCCACTGAAGTCAATAGAAATGTTTCCATTAACTTCAGTGGGATCAGGATTTATTGTGGTCTAATAAGGATATGCCTTGGTGGTGAGGCAATAGATTGAAGCATTAAATAAGATAAAAGAAACCTGTTTTTTTTTAAATGAATTACAGTACTATTTGTGCTCAAATGAAACTTGGATTTTTCAAACAACTGATACTTGTAAAAAGACTGGTTTCAGAGTGGTAGCCGTATTAGTCTGTATCAGCAAAAAGAACAGGAGTACTTGTGGCACCTTAGAGACTAACAAATTTATTTGGGCATAAGCTTTCGTGGGCTAAAACCCACTTCATCAGATGCATGGGTTTTAGCCCATGAAAGCTTATGCCCAAATAAATTTGTTAGTCTCTAAGGTGCCACAAGTACTCCTGTTCTTTTTGCTGATACAGACTAATACGGCTACCACTCTGAAACCAGTCTTTTTACAAGTATCAGTTGTTTGAAAAATCCAAGTTTCATTTGAGCACAAATAGTACTGTAATTCATTTAAAAAAAAACAGGTTTCTTTTATCTTATTTAATGCTTCAATCTATTGCCTCACCACCAAGGCATATCCTTATTAGACCACAATAAATCCTGATCCCACTGAAGTTAATGGAAACATTTCTATTGACTTCAGTGGGGTCAGGCTTTCACCCCTTATTTTGTCTTGTTAGTTAACCACAGATCATGATCCCTGTGATAGGTCTGAGTTGTTTAGGTGCCTGTCTTTTCTTGAACAGACAGTTGCTTTTTTTTGTTTTTGTTTCTATAGAAAGTGTCTTCCTAAAATGAACTTGACTGTTGTTTTGGCAGATTTTAACTCTAGAAATAACACAGGGCATTTTACAGTAATGCATTTTGTTAAGGTTTTCACTTTGACCCCTGTATTCTTATAGTTCAGAGCATCTACCGGGTTAGATGTAGTGTAATAGAACCCATATGCAGATGGAGTTCAGTAACAAGCACAGATGGTTGTAGGCTGGGATAAACTCATCATGGTAGTGTGATGTAGGAGGGTTTTGGAGGCTGATTCATCAGGTTGAGAAAGAAGGAAACGAATACTGCTGTGAATGGCTGCTGGGTTGGAGATATTTGTCATGGAGTTTGGCACCACCATGTTGTTGTGCAGTATGTACAATTTTAAAAGTAAAAATACTGGAGAACCAAACTGCATTTTGTGTCAATGAGGAGACAATGCAATGATGATGCCATTTTGAGTATCCAGTGCAGAGAGATTGCCCTAGAGTTTCTTTAAAAAATACTGGGATGCAGAGGGGAGGCACTTGAGTGCAATGTGGTCTTCTAAAGGGGACAGGGGAAGCCTAGGTAGCTAACGATTTTGGTACCTGGTCAAAATCCTGTTTTTACTTTAATCTGCCAGGATTTCATGACTTATCCATTGCTGCACTGCATGCTAAGTAGTTAACTATTGGTAAACTGTGTTATTAAAGAAAGAAGTGTATGCACAGAAGGTGTATGGTGTTTTTGTGTTTAGTGTGCATCAATCGAATTCAATATGACTTTCAGTGAGAGCCACTGAAATATGTTTTGATTGAGTGTGATTGTGCCTGAAATGGGCAGATTCCATAAATATGGCTTGTAATTTTTCAGTTTGTGTCTATGTTAACAAGCATGGGAACTCTGGACCTCACCTGGATAAGAAGAAAGTTCAGCAGCTTCCAGACCACTTTGGACCAGGTCCTGTAAATGTGGTACTTCAGCAGGCTGTGCAGGCCTGTGTAGACTGTGCCTATTTATCCAAAACAGTCTTTGGATTCCTCAAGTCAGGGCATCATGGAGGGGAGATGATAACAGGTATGCAAAGTCCTTGATTTTTTCCAATTTGTTCACTGGGTTCTGTTTGAGAAATTTGAATGTGGTGTAGAGCAGGGAAGTTGACGTAGTAGCAAAGCAATGATTAACATTTTTATGTTACTTTTGTAAATCTTTAAGCATAGCTAAGAATACCCAACTGTGGCTACATTTACTGGTGGTGTATCTATGGCCAGCACTGAATTTACATCTTAATATAGGATATATAATGATACAGCCAGTTTTCTTAATTTGAATTCAGCAGTGACTATATAAAATTACATATACCATATAGCATTGTTCAATTTTTTACAAAGTAAAACTTGCATACCGCAGTAAATAGCCATAGCCAAACATTTGTCAAGTAAATTCAATGCAAGTCAAAGTTCAGCTTTATTAATTCACGTCTTATCCATAGACAGTGTTTGTCTTCTTGATGCTGTAACCAAGTGGGTAAAAAGTTTAAAACTAATCTGCTTAGGTTTCAGGTAACTGATTCCATATGTTAAACAGAACTGCTGTTGCTTCTCTTTTTTCCCCCTGTACTAATATTCTAGAGGCGTCTTAGGGTCAGTGTTAGTGTTTGAGCACCTATGTCCTCTGCTACAGTGGTTCTCAACCTTTTTCTTTCTGAGCCTGAGCGCCCCCCCTCGCCCCCCCCACGCGTTATAAAAACTCCATGCCCCAGCTGTGCCACAACTGTTTTTCTGCATATAAAAGCCAGGGCCAACATTAAGGGGTAGCGAGCGGGGCAGTTTCCTGGGGCAGTTTCCCAGGGCCCCATGCCACAGGCAGCACCATGAAGCTAAATTGCCTAGGCTTCAGCTTCAGCCCCAAGCTGCAGTCTTGCACGGCAGAGCTTCGGATTTCTGCCCTGAGCCCTAGCAAGTCTAATGCCGGCTATGCTTGGCCGACCCCCTGAAACCTGCTCAGGGGGCCCCAGGCCTCTGGATGAGAAGCACTGCTCTACTACAGAGTGGGTTTATTTCTTATATATGCCAAGGGCAGCTCTGTAGATAAATTATCCTCGTAGCTCAAACTCAGTATCTGCATCTTGTCATTTTTTCCCCTTCTGGGTTGGCAATCTTCTGTATAGTAGTAAGCCGCATTAATTCATAATTTCATCACTGGCAGTAAAAAGGGTTTGTCTTACTTTAATCTCCTTATATTAATACCAGATGGGAAAGATGATTAGTGGAAGGCAGGTTTATTTAAGCTCTCATAAAAGAACTCGCTGCCTAACAGTGTTAAAATACAGCATCCTGACCCACATGCAGCAGAACTTCTCTAATCCTCATGCACAATTTGCACACCAGTTTGTTCCCAAAATGGAGCTCTCTCCTTATTTCTCAAAAAAGGTTTAGGACCTCTGTACAAATGAGGTTTTGTTACTAAGACATTTTTATATGTACAGGATATACTACAGCATGTTTACTAGCACATTAAGTATTGTCATAAATAATTAACACCAAAAACTGTCAAATTGCAAGAATAAAATATATTCATGATGCGCATTATCCTTGATTGCTTACAAAGGACTAAATCCTGGCCCAAGAGATGTATAAATAAGGGGTGTGAATTGAACTAGGCAGACAACTGTAATTCTGTTTCCTGGAGGATTTCGTGATTTTGAAATTTGGTTTAGTTCCAATTTGGTACAAAAGCCCAAAATTCTCCGCAGAATGGAATTAACATTCTTCATCCAGCTCTCCTGGGAATCCAGGCTGATGAGGAGTCACAAGTGAGGGCCTGGGAGTCCTGCTCCCAGCTCCCCATTAGTCTGCTAGTCAGGCTGCCAGGGAGCTGGGCAGGCCAGCTGGAAGGAAAACATTGGGATCCTAGCTCATTTCTGGCAGAATTTCACTGAAATTGAATGTTATCCTCAAATGTTTCGGCTTCAACAAAACGATAGATTCTGTTGAAAAAATGTTTTATCAAAAGTTTTCCAACCAGCTCTAGGTGCGAACACTGAGCAGGGGGAGGAATTGCTTAGCAGAATAAAATGAGGAGTAACAGAATAAAATTAAGAAAGGGAATATGAAGTCTGAATATCAGGAAAAATTGATCCTATGGCTTGTGGAATGATGTCCCAAGGAAAGTTCCAGTGTTTGACAGTTTTTCTGAATAGACCGGACAAAACATTAGTAAATATAAAGTAGGTTGGGCAGCTTTGCAAAATTCAAACTGGACACTCAGGTAGAGTGAATATCTTTGGACTTTTTGGTTAAAAAACACATCATTTCTTTCATTAACTTTATCATTGTAAAGGATAAGCAAGTAAATTGTGTCTGGACTGGTGAATTGTCTTGACAAATTGTCTTGTCTGCGGTGACAGGCAGATGGACAAGATGACCTTAAGTCTCTCCCACCTCTAGATTCTGTGACAACAGCTATGGAGCTGGGAAAACCACCAAAAAGCTATCACACAGGGAACAAGGACCAGGAGGAGTTCCCATACATGTTTTTTTTTAAATAGTATTTTCTTTGGGGCTAGGAGTTTTGCAAGCAATATCACACTCTTCTCCCATGATTGCCATGGTGTTTTGTGGGGCCTAGGGAGAGGTTCTTTTGCCCAGATTATTTATAGGTCTGTTCTATAGTGATCCTCATCATAACAACTGATTACTTCACAATTGTTACTGGATTTACTCTCACAACATCCCTATGAGATGAAGAAGTATATTTCCATTTTATAAATGGGAAACTGAGGCACAGGGAGTAAGTGGCTTCCCCAAGGTCACATGGGAAGACCACAAGACCATCCTGATGGATCTTGGATTTTCGTTGTGATGGACAGTGCTGTTTTGCAGTATGTCTGTCAGGAGGTGTATGGGAGGCCATGTAGCCCATTCAGTCTCCTAATTGATTCAGAGCTAGGTGGAATCTGCTCCTTGGGTACCCACAAAATAACAATGGGAGTCTTCTGTGGGTGACCCTGCAGTGGTACAGTGAGTCCTTAGGAGTTCAGAGTCTCGTTAATCTAGTGACTTCAGTGATTTCTTTGCCCTGAAGGAAAGAAGGGCCAGGATTTGTCCCTAATTCAGTGATTCTCATAATTCAGTAATCCTCAATGCATCATCCAGTTATGAGAGCAAATGAGTAAGGTTCTGTTGTAGCATTTTTATACTAAATTATATTTACTGCATTTATAAAAATACCTGTACAACATCTCTTCACATTAGAGGTGTTATTTGTATCACTTTTCTGATACTAGTTTAAACTACTCTAGATATGTTTTTAAAACTGAATACACTGCCCCTTATTGATGGTGGAATGATTCTCAGCATGGTATGGCTCCTAATTCAGATTTCTGCGATTTTATGTCATACTTGCAAAGGTATTGTTTTTGAAAGCATACCTCTGTTTCCCTATCAATGGAATATGATGCTCTCAGGAACTTCTTATTTTTTGGAGGGAAACGCTCATACTAAACTCTTAAGTACACAGCTAATGCAATGAGAATTGCTCATCTAGAGGCCTGGAATTAGTGTTCTTAACTTTTTTCATCTCACTGTTTGCCAGAAGATGATGCTTGGCTTTTCCCTAAAACATTTTAATTCCTATTGATGCTTTTAATACAACAAGCTGTCATGGGATAAAAGGGAAGGTCTTCTCATGGATTGGTAGCAGGTTAAAAGAATCTTGGTCAATAACCAGGTGTTACCCCAATACAAACAATAAAATGGAAGGATCCAGGCCTGTCAAAACTGGTTAAAAGACAGGAAACAAAGGGTAGGAATAAATGGTCAGTTTTCAGAATGGAGAGAGGTAAATAGTGGTGTCCCCCAAGGGTCTGTACTGGGACCAGTCCTATTCAGCATATTCATAAATGATCTGGAAAAAGAGGTAAACAGTGAGGTGACAAATTTGTAGATTATACAAAACTGCTCAAGATAGTTAAGTCCCAAGCAGACTGCGAAGAGCTACAAAGGGATCTCACAAAACTGGGCGACTGGACAACAAAATGGCAGATGAAATTCAATGTTGATAAATGCAAAGTAATGCACATTGGAAAACATAATCCCAACTATATATATATAAAATGACGGGGTCTAAATTAGCTGTTACCACTCAAGAAAGAGATCTTGGAATGATTGTGGATAGTTCTCTGAAAACATCCACTCAATGTGCAGCGGCAGTCAAAAAAGCTAACAGAATGTTGGGAATCATTAAGAAAGGGATAGATAGTAAGACAGAAAATATATTGCCTGTATATAAATCCATGGTGCGCCTACATCTTGAATACTGCGTTCAGATGTGGTCACACCATCTCAAAAAAGATATATTGGAATTTGAAAAGGTTCAGAAAAGGGCAACAAAAATGATTAGGGGTATGGAACAGCTTCCATATCAGGAGAGGTTAATAAGACTGGGACTTCTAAGCTTGGAAAAGAGACAACTAAGGGGGATATGATTGAGGTCTATAAAATCATGACTGGTGTGGAGAAAGTAAATAAGGAAGTGTTATTTACTCCTTCTCATAACACAAGAACTAGGGGTCACCAAATGAAATTAATAGGCAGCAGGTTTAAAACATATAAAAGGAAGTATTTTTTCACACAACACACAGTCAATCTGTGGAACTCCTTGCCAGAGGATGTTGTGAAGGCCAAGACTATAACAGGGTTCAAAAAAGAACAAGATAAATTCATGGAGGATATAACCCCATCAATGGCTATTAGCCAGAATGGGCAGGGATGGTGTCCCTAGCCTCTGTTTGCCAGAAGCTGGGAATGGGCGACAGGGGATGGATCACATGATGATTACTCATTCTGTTCATTCCTTCTGGGGCACCTGGCATTGGCCACTGTCAGAAGACAGGATACTGGGCTAGATGGACCTTTGGTCTGACCCAGTATGGCTGTTCTTATGTAACAAATATAAAATAAAGTATAAGCATATCACCCTTCATGTTGTCTAAGATGCATGTAATAAACTGACTTTTAAAGCAACATAACTACTATTGGTGTTTGTTCTTGGTTTCCTTACATTGTCAGAGTTCCTACTTAAATGGGAGCTTGACCTGCACAACCACTGCTGGAATGGGTTCTATAATGTTGAATAACACAGCTTCTTAAAATGGCACACCAGTTACTTCTGGCCGTCACTGTAATTGTAACAGGTGACAGTCTGCAACAGTGAGTATGAGCAGTTCATGTTAACAAATGAGGTCCCTCAAAAATCCCCAAGTACTATGAAAGTTTTCTTCAGTTTTATTTCCTGTAAACATTTGACATTTCTTGCTGTTCAATAAGCAAATAACACAGACAATGTTTAATTTCTATCAGGGGAGCTAATCTGAATTTACACAGATGTAACTGAGATCAGAATCTGGCCCTTTGAAGGTAAATTTGCTAAATAGTCTCATAAGATACCAGAACAATTGTTTACCTCTCTTTTTACCTCTACACTGTTTTAATCAAAGCAAGATGTATTCTATTTTAGTTGGTGGTGGTGTTATACTCTACTTCCTGGTGTTTGGATGGTGTCTGACATCATCTTCTTACTCACAGCCGCCTTTGATGGGGAGAAACGTGCCATCAATCTTCCTTCTGTAAACAGTGCATCGTTTGTCCTGCGTTTCTTGGAGAAGCTCTGCCACAGTCTGCAGTGTGATAATCTTTTTAGTAGCCAGCCCTTCAGCCCTTATATGGGAAGTGCACATAGTCCTACAGAGTATGATAGGAACAAACCAGGTAATACTAAATTATACTATTTCTTTTTCAAATACAACATCTTTTGGGGTGTATGGTTATTTTGTGCAATTCATTTTTTTGATATGTCCTCCTACAACTTGAATTGATTGAAATGAGTACTGTGTGGTTTTTAGTAAAATTAGTCCTACTGAGATGGGGTGATTTAAACCACATGTGGAAAAACTGTATTGTTAAGCAAATGCTTTTCTTTAGGCAAACAAGGCAATGTATACATCATCCCACTGTGATGCTGCAGAAGATCTAGTTTAAACTTTACATTTAATCTGCTTGATTTATGCATATATAGTAAAATATATTTAACACACAGCAGCAAAATATAATTATTACCTGCCTAAAAGAAGTTTGCCCTATAAGACTCAATGCAGCCCCCCTCTACCCAACTGAAAGGTGCTTCATCCTGATTCTTCCTTTCTCCCTTCTGTGACCATTTCAAAGGTGTTGAGACTACATAGAGTCTATCATAGGTAGGGAGAGAAATCAGGATTTATAGATTGTGGCTGTGGTGGTTTAGGAAATGAGGAACCCATTTCTACAAGTGAAGAACACAGCACCCCACCCAAAACAGCACCCCTTACCTTGATTGCAAGGACAAGCATGGTACCCCTGAAGTCTCCTCCTGCACCCTGCTGCTGACTACAGTATCAGTAGTATCCAGGACTTAGCCCATAATGAGACTAAGATAATTATATAGAAAACTGAAGAAGTGAGAGTTGAAATGAAATAATCCTAAAAGTAAAGGAGTAAGACCAGAAAATGATGTAGAAAAAATCTCTCTTACTCACTCTCTCATAATGAAGGTCACCATCTGAAACTAAAAGCATTAATGTTAGAGATGTTTAGTAGGCCTGTCAAGCGATTAAAACAATTAATTGCGCTGTTAAACAATAATAGAATACTATTTATATACATATTTTTGGATGTTTCCTACATTTTCAAATATTTTTATTTCAATTACAACACAGAATACAAAGTGTACAGTGCTCACTTAATATTTATTTTCATTAAAAATATTTGCACTGTAAAAAAAAACAAATAAATAGTATTTTTCAATTCACCTAATACAAGTACTGTGGTGTAATCTCTAGCATGAAAGTTGAACTTACGAATGTAGAATTATGTACAAAGAATAACTGCATTCAAAAATAAAACAATGTAAAACTTCAGAGCCTACAAGTCCACTCAGTCCTACTTCAGCCAGTCACTCAGACAAACAAGTTTGGTTATAATTTGCAGGAGATAATGCTGCCCGCTTCTTGTTCACATTGTCACCTGAAAATGAGAACAGGTGTTCGCGTGGTACTATTGTAGCTGCCATCACAACATATTTACGTGCCAGATGAACTAAAGATCCATATCTTCCTTCATGCTTCAACCACCATTCCAGAGGACATGTGTCCATGCTGAGGATGGGTTCTGCTCGATAAAGATCCAAAGCAGAGCGGACTGACACATGTTCATTTTCATCATCTGAGGCAGATGCTACCAGCAGAAGGTTGATTTTCTTTTTTTTGGTGGTTCGGGATCTATAGTTTCCACATCGGAGTGTTGCTCTTTTAAGACTTCTGAAAGCGTGCGCTATACCTCCTCCCTCTCAGGTTTTGGACGGCACTTCAGATTCTTAAACCTTGGGTTGAGTGCTGTAGCTATTTTTAGAAATCTCACATGGTATCTTCTTTGTATTTTGTCAAATCTGTGGTGAAAGTGTTCTTAAAACAAACGTGTTGGGTCATGATCCGAGACTGCTATAACATGAAATATATGGCAGAAAGCAGGTAAAACAGAACAGGAGAGATACAATTCTCCTCCAACGAGTTCAGTCACAAATTTAATTAACATATAATTTTTTTAATGAGCATCATCATGAAGCATGTCCTCTGGAACGGTGGCCGAAGCATGAAAGGGCATATGTATGTTTAGCATATCTAGCACGTAAATACCTTGCAACGCCGGCTACGAAAGTGCCATTTGAACACCTGTTCTCACTTTCAGGTGACATTGTAAATAAGAAGTAGGCAGCGTTATCTCACATAAATGTAAACAAACTTCTTTTTGTTCAGCTAATTGCGAAGACAAAGTAGGACTGAGTGAACTTGTAGGCTCTAAAGCTTTACATTGTTTTGTTTTTGAGTGCAGTTACGTAACAAACAAACAAAACCATTTGTAAGCTGCATTTTCATGATAGAGATTGCACTATAGTACTTGTATGAGGAGAATTGAAAAATATTATTTCTTTTATCATTTTTACAGTGCAAATATTTGTAATAAAAAATAATAATATGAAATGAGCACTGTACACTTTTTATTCTGTGTTGTAATTGAAATCAATATATTTGAAAATGTAGAAAAACATCCAAAATATTTAATAAATTTCAATTGGTATTCTGTTGTTTAACAGTGCAATTAATCGCGATTAATTTTTTTAATCGCAATTAATTTTTTGTAGTTAATCGCGTGAGTTAATTGCGATTAATCAACTGCCCTAATGATTGTACACAGGCAACCAAAAAGGAAGAGAAAAATAGACTAAGAGGCCAAGGTAATGTTGTTCTTCTTGTGCTTGCTCATGTCCATTCCACTTAAGGTTTGCGCACACCACATGCACAGTTGCCATAAATTCTTTTCCTCAATTGTATCCATCGGGCCAGCTCTAGCACCCTCTGGTGCCGTGTGCTCATGTGCTGATACAAGGGGCCTGGTCGGCCCCGCATCCTCTCAGTTCCTTCTTAACGCCAGTGATGGTCACTGGAACAAATGATTTTGCCGCAACAGGGCATTCAATCAGCAGTTCTGTTATTCCCTTCTTTTTTTTTTTTTTTTTTCACATGTTTAGTTACCTTCATTTATTTATTTTACTATTAGTGTATATGGTTAGATCCCCCCCCCAGCCCATATTTAGCGTAGAGGGGCATCCTCTGCCCATAGGGCCAGGCATGCCCTAGTCCCCAGGCTTCAAATCCTCTGCCTCCTACAGCAAGCCCAGGCTGGTGAGCAAGCATCTCCACACACTGGATGTTAGGTGCGCCGTGGCCTTCTACATTCAGAGGACCAAGCCATTCCATAAATCCATGCAGATCTTTGTGGCAGTAGCAGACAGTATGAAAGGCCTACCAGTTTCTGCTCAGAGAATTTCATCCTGGATCATTTTCTGCATTTGTATGTGCTATGAGCAGATGGGCATCCCACCTCCTGCCGTCTTGAAATCTCATTTGATGAGAGCTCAGGCTTCATCAGCAGCGTTTCTGGCCAGGTCCCAGTCCAAGACATCTGCAGAGCAGCGACCTGGTCATCTCCATACCTTCTCCTCCCACTATGCTATCACCCAGCAGATTAGACATGATACCAAGTTTGGAAGAGCAGTGTCGTGATCCACATGTCCGTGAATTCTGACCCCACTTCCTTGGGTTCTGCTTTGGATTCACTTAACATGGAATGAACATGAGCAAGCACTTGAAGAAAAGAAAAAACAGTTACTAACCTTTCCATAACTGTTTTTCGTCAATATGTGTTGCTCATGTCCATTCCACAACCCACCCTCTTGCTCCTCTGTTGGAGTTAGCTGGCAAGAAGGAACTGAGAGGATGCAGGGCTGGCCAGACCCCTTATACCGGCCCATGAACACGCCGCCCCAGAGGGTGCTAGAACCGGCCTGACAGATACCACTGAGGGAAATATCTCCGGCAACAGTGCATGCGGCGCATGCACACCTAACTTGGAATGGATATGAACAACACATCTCAAAGAACAAGAGTTACAGAAAGGTTAGTAACTGTTTTTACCCTATTCCTATAGCTCTTGATTTTTGGTTAAATATTTCTAGCAGAAATATTGCTGCCATCTATATGATGTATAATAATAATAACAACAGTGGGTCTCAAAGCGCTTTACAAAGGAGGTCAGTAACATTATCCCCATTTTACAGATGGGAAAAGTGACTTACCCTAGGTCACCCAGCAGGTCAGTGACAGAGTTGGGAATAGAACCCAAGTCTCCTGAGTCTCACAGTCCAATGCTCTAGCCACTAGCTCATAACTGCAAACATTTGATCTGGCTGCAGTCTCAGAAGATTCTTATTAGGGGAGAAACTTGGATGGCTGTATAGAAGCTGCTGTGTACCTGTGTACTCCTTTGGAAGTCAGTGGTGTTTTTTCCTTCAATGGAGCTGCTAGTTAAAACAAGCTGTAATCTGACTGTAATTTTGTAAGTTTGGTTAATAAGGTGGAAAAATAGATGCAATATGCCATTAAGCGTCCCTTATCTTGTCTGTCAAACCAAAAGCTCTATATTTTGAACTCTCTTCAGGGTGAAGCCAGCTCAAGGCAACTTGGGTGATAACTGTCTAACCCAACTATATTTTAGCCCTGAAAGTTTGTGTGGTGATAACTGAGCCTGCCTGATAAGGTTAAGCTAATAGTGAAAGATATTGTCACTGAAGACTTGTGGGTAATGTTTCAAAATGATATAAGTTAGTACTGTCTGAGTTGTGCTACAGTCATTACAAGACACACAATATAGGGAGCAGAATTAAAATCTAGTGTGTGAATACAGCACACATTCACCTCATTTTTGTATCTTTCCTCTTTCCCCCAACAATTTTATTAGTTCTGAAATGAAAGACTGTAACTTCTTCTATTGACAGCAAAAGAGGAAATATCAGAAAACAGAAGTACTAAACGATATTCTCAGGATTCTCCACCCTACACTGTCCCTCTCTCCCCTAAACTCCCCAGACCTGACGCTCACCCATCTGAAGGTAACTTAAGTGTATTTGTTGCATTTTGTGGGAGGGTTATTTGTGTTCATAGTATTTCAAAGAAAAGAGAAACAAGTACAACTAATTTTGCCTAGCCTTAGCCATCAGCAGTTGACAGAATGCATAGTCACAGTGTGTGTGTGTGTGTAAAATTATTGGTGAATGGGCACAAATATTGCACTTTGGGAGAACTAATGTAGCTTTGGGAGCTTTGACCTCTAATGCAACTAGCTCTTTTTTGGGAAAGGGTTTAAAGATTCACTGCAGACCGTTGATGAATGAAGCCGACTGCTTAATGTGCAACAGCTTACTAAAAAGCCAGTAGGATGCTACATCCCATTAAAATGGGATAGAAAATAAACTACTATAATGACTATGTAAAATACACATACTCTCTGCACTGCTAGAGTATTGCACTATTTGTTGGTAGCCTAACTTGAGTTCAGAAAAGGACAGTGAGGATGGCAGGAGATTTGCAAGGGTTGATTATGAGAGTCAATTAGAGATTTGTGACCTGACATTTGAGAGGTTCTGAGTTCCTGCAGCTCCCACTAGCTTCAGTGAGATTTCTGCTCCTCTGCAGATGGAGCCATTTTACTATATTTAGAGAGCACGAGGAGATGAGGATAAATGCTAGGCTTATTTAAGACAGATCAGTCATTCTTTTTCTAGTCTAATAACAGCAGAAGCAGGGGACATAGAAATTGGTAGCAAATTTAGAATCGATATAAAAAGGAGATACTATTTTATACATACAATAAATCTGTGGAATTGAGTCAGACATTTCTAATGGACTTAGAGGAGTCTGGGTATGTCCATGAATAAATATAGCACACGTAGCTGTACTAAAATAGGGTTGCTCAAACTGGAGCAAACCAAAATGTATGATTCAGATGTAGGCCAGTTAGCTGCAGTATCCAGTAAGGAATCCTGTGCACTCAAAATAAGCTTGATCACTTTCCTATCCCTATTCAATATACAGGTCTAATAACTATATAGTACAAGGAAGTTTTAGGAACCAGTAGTTCATTTATTATAAAGTATGGTTGCCTGGATTTCCAAAAAAAAATCTGTAGGGAAAATAAATGTGTTGCCATATTTAAGGATCAGAATTTGTGGTGTCTTCAAACATTTTGATAAGTGTTCAATAAGGTTTTTATGAGGCAAAATATTCTCCAGCATTGTATGTCTCCCACTCAGCCTTTTAAGGCAGTGTCCTCTACTGAAAATTGGGAGGTAATTTCAGATCTCTCACTCACAGGCTGGTTAGCAAGAAAGACCAAGAATATCTGTTGGAAAGGATCTTCTTTTAGCAACACTTTTTCTTTGTAATCTGCTCAGGGATATTTCTGCAGGTTTTTGCTATCTGTTCTGTTAGATGACAGTTTCCTCTTTGCAGTCATGGAGGATAATGGAAAAAAGATGCAACCTAAGTGGCTAACTACTGTAGCCAACTACATTACTCTAAATACTGTATTAAGAAGAACCTTTGACTTCTGCTCCAAATTCCCAGAGGATCTAAAAGATTTTTCAAATTTTTGTGAAGATCTTCAGGCTAAGACATAGGTCTCTGATACCGCTGAACCATAAGGCCACTTTCCTCGTTTGTCAATAGCCTGCTCCAAACACCAAGGATTTGGAAATAGAACTTCCAACAAGATTTAAGAAAACCTCATGTCTGTGCCTTCTCTCCATAGTTTATTTCAGATTTCAAAATATCAGAATGGCCAAAATATCAGAATGGCCAATACCAAAACTCACTCAGATCTCAGACCAAATGACTGCTGGTTAGACAAGGTCTCCTTCAAGTCAGGCCATTACAGCATCCCAGATTCACTGAAAAGTGACAGCCCTGCTGGTTGAACAGGGGGATCTTGATTTAAAGAGGATTATTCTGAGCTGGTTATATCAACCTGGAATTGAGTGATCAGGAGTTGATTCAGTTTAAATTAAATGGAGGGATAATCAAAGCCAGGTCATCAACTACAGTTTATTTCAAAAAGGCAGATTTTGGGAAATAAGGAAATATAGTTAATGATATCAACTGGACTGATGAGTTCAAGGATCTAAAAGTAGTGGAGGCCTGGAATTTCTTTAAACAAATATACAAAAACTTGTACAGAAAGCCTCCAGACCAACTGGATGAGAAACCACCCCAAAAAGGTTATTAGGAATAAGCAGAGATCCTAAAGGGAATGGGAAAGGGGATCGATTAGCATAGACAGCTATATCTTGGAGAATAAAAATGTAGGAATAAAGTGAGAATTGCTAGGTCTAGCTTAATTAGCCCTTGCTCAGAAAATTAAAATAAATAACCAGAGGTTTTTTAGTTATATAAATTAAAAGTGGATAGGGATGGATGAGGTTGGGCTCCTATGGAGTGTTCATGGGGAGAAGATTAAAGATAATCTAGATATGGCCCAAAAACAAAATGAAACTTTGCCTTGGTTTTCAGTCAGGATGATAATAAGGATCATGAAGGCAGTATGGCTGATAAAAATAAGTGTATGGAAACGACGACGTCTGAGGTGGAAGAAAAACTTGAACAGCTTAATGTACTCAAATCAGGAGGGACTGGATAACGTCCATCCCAGAATGCTAAAAGAACTGGCACATGATATTGCTAGCCCAGTAGCAAGGATTTTTAATAGATCTATCTATTTAGGGATAGTACCATATGACTGGAAAATAGCTAATGTTTAAAAGGGGGTGGGGGGAAGTGAAGGGATCTGGGCAATTTTAGACCTGTTAGTTTGACCTCAGTTGTATGCAACGCTTTAGAAAAAATTGTGAAGGAAAGAATAATTAAATTAATAGAGGTAAAGGGGAAGTAATGTGACACGGTTTACCAAAAGTAGGTCATGCCAGACTAATCTGATTTTCTCCTTTGAGAAGATAACTGATTCTTTTAGATAAGGGAAATTCAGTGTACTCGTAGTCCTCCAAATGCCCTTTATCTGAAAATTCTAATGATCTGAATCCATCGTGTGTCTCCCAGGCAGCCCTACAGAGCACAAGGAGTACATCCACAATAACAGAATATGGCAGTGATAGCCTTCTGCTTAAAGAAATTCCCTTCTGCGAACAGCATCCACCTATTAGGGAAGTGCAAGGATGGAGAAAGCTAATTTAGAGCAATGTTTCTGATTCACGTGGTTGAATGGCTGCAACACTGTGTCCAGTTCAAAGTGCAGTCCATGTAACCCGCCCTATCCACAAGGGTATCACTAGTCTGCACTCCTCCCATCACACAGCCCCACAGTGTTGGACACGGCCCTTCCCAGTGACCAGCAGGGCGGGGATCTTGCCAACATCACAATCACCACTCGGGCCATGTCCAGTCACTGCCCAGAGAAGGCAGCCTGGGCCCTGGGACAGCCATAGGGCAGGTGGGTGTAGGGAGAAGATCTGACACGGTGTCGCCTTTCCTTGGCTCATAACCAGGAAGGGTAACAACAGCAGCCAGTCGGGCAAAACAGTGTCCCTGCGTGACTCTTCAGCTCCCCGCTTCCCACCTGTACGCAGACCTTTACTGCCTTCCAGCCTGCAGCAGGAATCCAGCTCAAAATAACACTTCTGTTTATCTGAATGCCTGTTTATACAAATGTTTCAGATGTCCCCACAGGCTATTACCAGTTTGTCTTATATCCCTATAATCTCATGCTTCAGTGTTTCAGATGGTCACCTGCAGGGGTCAGGAAGAGATTTTTTTGCCCCAGTGTACTCTGGATTGTTTTGTCTCCTTCCTCGGAAGCATCAGAGATGGCCATAGCTGGAGATGGGACTCGGGATGGGGTGGGTTGGTGCGCTAGGATGGTACGGAGCATTCTTTCTCTCTCTCTCAGGTGCTGGGCTCGCTAATTCTTGCTTGCATACTCAGAGTCTAACGGATTGCCATATGTGGGGTCAGGAATGAATTTTCCCCAGGTCAGATTGGCATTGATCTTGTGGGGGGGGAGGAGAAGGGAGGAGGTTGGGGGCTTGCCTTCCTGTGCAGCGTGCCAGGATCATCTGGTTATAGCTCTCTTAATCCATTCCCTGCCATTGCGGGGGCGTTGGTGCACCTCCTACCTCTCCCTCCGGCACATAATAGTTTAGTCTCCTGTAGGCTGCAATACTTTGGACTAATTTTGGTTGCTGGGTTTAGTGTGTGGGTGCTGGGTAGCATTGGTGGCCTGTGATACACAGGATGTCAGACTAGATGATCTGGTAGCACTTCAGGCCTTAAATTCTGACTTCTATGAATTTCCTACCTTGCATATGTGAATCCAAGGCCTATTTCAGGAGAGGTTCAAATCCCTAATATCTTGAAAAGAAAAAAATCTCATCTGTCACAGAATTTCATGAAGATGTCTTAAAGAAGTCTTCATCTCAGACACCACCATTATCTCCAAGGTCTCTGACTTCAGAGATAAGGCTGCATAATCTGGATAAGTAAAATATGAGTCTCGTGTAACATTATCCACTGTGACAGTCTTTCTGCTTTCTTAGTGTCTTGAGTAAAAAAATACATTTTATTTTTTTCCTAACAGGGTCCTCTGCTTCCTTGCAATAAAATGGACCCTTTCTAAGGCATTAGAAGTTGTATGCTGGTTAAACCAAAGGGTTCCAAACATTAATCCCTATTGCAGTATATCCCCTCCAGTTAATTTATTCTACAAACCAAATATCCTGAGATTTATATCTACAGTTGATTCTCAAACTCTTCTATTCAGCATTTATATATTCATTTGTGATCCCCCCCTTTTTTTTTTACTTCCCAGACTGAAACTTCCAGCAATGATGTCTCATTTTCTAGCTTCTCCTATTTTTATCAAGTCCTCTGATTTTTTTTTTTTATTGCTAATCATTGACTACACATCTTGAAGACTCTCTGAACTTTTGTGTAGAGTGTGGTTACTATTGGTTTTCAGTTCAGTGATGTTTTAAATTGGAAAACTTAAAGGGGTAGGGATATATTATATGCGGGCCTGAGTAGCCAAGAGGAGGATGTTTTCACCTTTTGATATAGATGCATGTCTAGCAGACTTTTTAATCTCTTGCACAGTGATAGTTTTCCTTTTAGTCCAGTTCTGGAAAGTCTAAGCTTTTAAGGCCTGAACCAGTCTTACTTAATATTTGTGACAGAAAATTGGTGTTCTAAGCAGGGGTAACCAAATACACAGCCCTTGAAACCCTTCTTTCTTCATTTAGCAATTGGGTTATATCAGCAAGAAGGATTTATTAATTAATTGCTTAAAACCATAGAGAGAATTTCTTATTTCTTATTTTCCTTCAGGATTATAAATAATCACTGCTAAAATAAACCCAGTGCTTCCAGATCTCAAGAATACTTCTAAACCAAGTTTCGACAAAGAGTGCATCTGCATATGGTAGACCTCTAAAGCCACATGTGAAAACATCACAAGTTTTCAGGAAAACGGTTCTTTTACCATCGTTTTAATTCCAGATCTTGGTGTCTTGCAGGAAATAAATGAAAGCTACAATTGCTAGAAGAGTAAAGAGCATGCATTTTAGAAGCGTATTTCACAGTAGTTATCAGTCTTTATCCAAAAGAGTAAAGACTGCATCATGGATATATATGATGTACACATGTACTGAAAACATTTGTAGGGTGGCAGGATGGGTTTAGCATTTGCATTTTCATGAGCAAGTGTAATATATATTTTCTTGCTCGCTTTTGGCAGGTGGATACTCTATGCTGGGATCTCAACATAGTTTTCTTTGAAGTGGAAAGTTTTTCTTAATTTTATTCATCATTACTCCCCTTCTTTTTTCTTTCTCAGTGCTAGATGTTTGTCTAACGTGAGCAGAGAGAGATTATTGCTAAAAAATGGAACCATTTCTTGCCAACTAATTTCTTTTCTTTCTAATAGCATATTGACCGATCCGGGCCATACTTTAATCGGAATATATTATTAGTCTTCAACAGTCATGATTTAAAAAAACCTGAAACAGACCAAACACTCAGGCCCTATGGGCAGGTGGAAGGACTTTGTTATATTGCTGTATAGCAACAACCTTTAGCTAACTCAAAAGCAGTATGGCTACGCTCTGCACTCAGTCCTGTGAAGCATCCAAGTGGAGTTTGAGAATATGTTTTAAAGACTAGAGATTAGCTGATAAACACTTCCCTTTTCAAGTTTTATCAAAGAGTTGTTACCTCTTTCTTAAGCCAGAATGTATTTAATTGATTTGTTTCATTTATATTTTCATATCCAGAGAAGAGTTGCCTGCGTGTAAGTGGAGTACAGTGGTCAGTATTTCTTAATAATCAGCACAGCAGTATCTGAAATACCAGGATTTTCCTCAATACAGGAAATAATTGTGGCAACTGTTTGCAATCTGTTGACTTCATAAAGAGGGCCACTGTATCTGAAGATAGTATGATCTATAGATACACAATTGCACACTTGTTTCTAATTAGAAGTTGATGGTTCTCTGTATTGTTTAGACTAGGCAAATTAAATATTACACAGTAGGTTTATCTTTTATTCATATTAAAAATCTCTTACAGGATAAACATAACACAGGCTTAATGGCTGCGCTTTAGAAAAAATGTTTAAACCGTGCATATGCTTCCTTGATGATGATGTCTATGCCTATAACTGCAAATATATTGATATTACCTTCAGATAATTCTTAGAGAATCAACTCTCCCCCTTTGTTGATAATATAGTTTTGTTTTGTATAGAATGAAATGATAGTGAAATGAAGTATTGAAAATTCATACGTTTTATATGATCCAAAGTAACCTTCAAGCTCTCATCAAACTCTACAATAATCAGGTTTTTTACAGATGTAACTTTAAATGTATTTTAGGAACTTCCTACTGACTACTTTTACTTAATAAGAGAAGGAGAATGGTGCTACTTGTATTTGGTGCTTCCTTTATGGGGAGCTTGTTGACAGGCTTAAAAATTGTAGTTAGTGTTAAAAATAAATAGCATGGAATTAAATAACAAGGTTACAAAAATCTAACATGTTGAACAGATCAGTATTTGTATTACTTATATTATGTAGCAGAAACATTGCCAACTGAAGAAAATGGCACTCCCAAAGAACACCGATTTTCTGAGGACTCTATGGATTCTGCACTCAATTCAGTAAATCCTTCAAGCCCAACCTGCCGAAATTCCAATGAATACCGTATCTCAGGGAGTGCAGCATATTACAGGAATTCCCTTCAACCGGTGACTGCTGCTTCAAACTCAGCCCCAATCTTACACAGGCTGTCATCAAGCTCTGCTGGGAACAGCAGTTACTATGAAGTCAATAGGAATCGAATGCAGAGGAGGATTGAAGGTATGGCATACACTTAACCTTTTAAAATATGTGCTTTGCTAACCTACTTTTTAGCAGTCTGCAAAGTCAGTGGGTTATGAATTATGAAGCAAAGTATTTTGACATCCAAGACTTCACATAAGGAGTCAGACTTTGCCAAACATGTCAGACCATCTAACATGATTTCAGAATACAGAGTTTAAGCTTGTTAACTGTAATTCTGTACAAGGCAGAGAAATCCTGCATATGATTTTTTACTCTGCTAGCTATCAAAGACCCTGCAGCCTGCCTGGCTGGGCAGTGCTGGTTACAGCTCCTTCTTCAGCTTCTCAGGTACTGCAGCCAAGTTGGCCAAAGGGTCACTGAAATTTGCAGTGAGGGGTTCCCTTCCCTCAGGGAGCACTGCATTCCTGCATAGCATTCCCAGCTGCTGGTGTCCTGGGAGCTAGGAACCAAATGTCTCAAATTGATCCATAGTGCTAACACTTGTGTGTATCTGCAGTTGTAGAAGTCATCTGAATGCAAATTCATGCTGTGGCCCAAATAGAACATCTCGATGACTTTTTAGAAAGGAAATCAAATATTTTTCATTTTAATAAATTGTAAAAGAATTTGATTGATCTTAGCCAGGTTGATACACTGGTAGAAGAGAGAGGACTGCTACTAATACAGGACACTAACAATGTTGTATTTTTCCATTCACTTGAGTCTGCAAGGATGTGTTTTTACAACATGGACACTTACAATATTTCTCCCTTTGCCAATGTTTTACATTTAAGCCGCAAGTTCTACAACAGGTCCTGATCTCAGTGCACTAAAAAGGGAACCCTCACGAGTACCAAATCAGGATCCTTCTACCTGGTCAATAGATGAAGTCATGCGATTTGTGAAAGACGCTGATCCTCAGGCATTAGCACCTCATGCAGAACTCTTCAGGAGACACGTATGATATTTTCTGTTTCTATTCTGCTAGACTTGAGCACATTACTGATCTGCGCAGGAAGTTTTTGTGAGTTTCCCTGCTATTATTGCATTTGCAATGAAAGGTGGGCAGATGCCACCCACATATAAATTCATGAGAGATGATTTTTTTTCTCTAGAAAGCGTCTTCAAGCTTTGCTAAGCCTGGGAACTCTTACCCCCCATTTACTTGCTCTATGCAGTGAATTTGTTAGACTGCTCTAAACAGCTGTTGCTTAGGCCATGTTTACACTACTTCTGCGCCTGTGGTACAGCTACGTTGCCATAGCTATGCTGCCGTAGTGCAGTAGTGTAGATGCTTCCTGCAGTGAGAGAATGGGTTTGGCCATTGCTGTAGGAATTCCACCTTCCGCAGTGATGGTAGCAAGTTCGACGGAAACATTCTTCTATCAGTCTATCTGCGTCTACACCAGGGGTTAGGTCCGCACAGCTATGGCGCTCAAAAGGCAAAAGCAGGACATATGCAGGAGCCCCACTCCCCTCCGTGGGCCTGCCCTGCCCCCTGCTCCTCCTCTTCCTCCCCAAGGCCCAGCACCCTTCTCCTACTTTCCCCCCAAGCTTCCACACTCTGCTCCTCTCCCCACCGAGGCCCTGCCCCTGGCCAGGCCAAAAGCCAGAGCTGGTCAGTAGTAAGAGCCACCCAGGGAGCCCGGGCTGCTGTGGGGAGCCCCAGACCCTCCACCTGCCCTGGGCAGCATGCCCCAGGGGGCAGGGACACAGGCTGGGGCAGAAGTGGGCAAACTACAGCCCATGGGCCACATCGGACCGGCGGGACCCTCCTGCCTGGCCCCTGTGCTACTGGCCCGGGAGGCAAGCCCCGGCCACCCCCCTGCCGTTCCTCCTCCCCTGCTGTCTCAGCTCGCCCCACCGGCAGCGCAATGCTCTGGGCGCCGGGGCTGCAAGCTCCTGGGGCAGCACAGCTGCAGAGCCCGGCCTGACCCGGTGCTCTGTGCTGCGCGGTGGCATGGCTGGCTCTAGCTGGGTGGCGTGGCTGTAGCGCCGCCAGCCACCGGTGCCTAGGCAGCACAGTAAGGGGGCAGGGAGCAGAGGGGGTTAGATAGAAGGCAGGGGAGTTTGGGGTGGTGGTCGGGGGCGGGGGTGTGGATAGGAATCAGGGCGGTCAGAGGGCAGGGAACAGGGGTTGAATGGGGGCAGAGGTCTCAGGGGGGCAGTCAGGAAGGATCAGCGGGTTGGATCGGGGTTGGGGGGCTGTCAGGGGACAGGAAGCAGGGGTGTGTGGATGGGGCAAGAGCCTGGTTGGGGGGGGGGGGGGGGTTGGGGGGGGGGGGGGGCCGGGCCACACCTGGCTGTATGGGGAGGCACAACCTCCCCTAACCAGCCCTCCATACAATTTCCGAAACCCAATGTGGCCCTCAGGCCAAAAAGTTTGCCCGCCCTTGGGCTAGGGGCTGCTGTCAGGCACCCCGGCCACCCGCCCAGGGCAGGTGATAGGTGTGGGCTCCCTGGGCAGCTCTTACTCCTGCCTGTCTCCAGCTTCTGGCCTGGCCAGGGGCAGGACCTTGGGGGAGAAAAGAAGCAGAGGACGTGGGCTCGTGGTGAGGGGGGTCAAGGTCCACATGGGCCTTCCCACCGGAAAGAGGCTGGCGCTTTTCCTGAGCCTTAGGCAGGTGTGGAGCAGCACCACAGGGAATCTGGGACAAATGCTGTCCTGGAGTCATTTCCCCCAAGACCAGGACTTGAACTCTGCATTCCTGATCTGTCCTGCCCAGTTTGGTATGGGAAGTCACCCTAGCTTAAGGGTATGAATTGTTCACACTCCTTGAGGGCCATAGCTTTGTCAGCCTAATTTTTAAGTCTAGACCAGGCCTTACTAACTATACAATGAGTACGGTGTTCCCTGGTGCCCCATCATCTGAGGGCCACAAGGACTTCCATCCACGGTATTTCTAGAGATAGTAACTGTAGCGTCTTCTTTGAGTGATGGTCCCTATTCTGTTCCACTGTGGGTTACTCATGTGCCCAGAGCTGGAGAATTTGAAAGTAATGTCTGCTGGTCTGCACATGCGCCCTGGCTCACCTCATGTCTCCAACCGAGGGAATAAAGGGCAGGGTAGACCAAACGCCTCTCCAGTTCCTTCTCACTGCCGCACGGTTTGGGTCAGAACCTTTAGGGTCTGCAGCTTTGTCTTCGGCCTACAAAATAAGAATCATCTAGTTTGCAAATAGTTTGACAGTTTTAATAGTTTTTACTGTTTAGCATTAGATTAGTCTCCTGGGGAGACCCTCTCCCCGGGACCCCGTTCAAAGACTGGACTATGTCCAGGACTCCAGGCTTCAAACTGTGTGCTTCCTGCCTATGATCCTTCTTGATCAGCATTGACCACCAGTGCTGCCTGCACTGCCTTGGGGAAGCTAACATGGCGGCAAGGTGCAGTACTTGCTGATCATTTCCCAGCCATACCCAAAAAGGGTGGGAACTTAGTCTCCACAAATACCTCATGGAGAAGTCCATGAGACCCCAATCAGATCCAGGACGGGGAATGCACCCGCACATTGGCCTGACTCAGCAAGGAGTGTGCCTCCTACTGCAAAGTCTGACTCTGGTGTGGGACAGCCCATGGTGGGGTCTTGTCAGGAAGCACTCTCATAAGCATGAAACCGAGGCTTCCCAAAATCCACTTCAGAGAAGTCTGACTCTGCTTTAAGCAAGCTTACTAGCTCGGCTCATGAGGAGTTAGGGCATACTAAGTGCCAGAAGCACAACAACAAAGCCCATAAACTTTGGGCTCCATCAGTACCAGACTGTGTTCTGTTGGTACCATCATTCCCGGCTCCTACCAAACCCCGGGATCTGTGGGCACTGACAAAGTCCAATCACTTGCAACTGGAGTCTCTTTGAGATTTACGGTCCCTATCTGTATTCCACTTCTCACCCAGGATAGCTGATCCTTAATATTAACAGTCAAATGCAAAGTTTGGTTGCATTTAGACATCACAGTTTTATTAGGAGAGACAAGAAAGGTTAAAAACAATAATGAAAAGCATTTACCTGGTCTGATCTAGCCAAGATGGTGAAAATCTTCACTAGAACTAGCTAGATGAGATATTAAGGAAGGTCAAAAGTTAGTAGCTCTAACTGTGCATGTCGGTCCCTGTATAGTCCTTTCATTCTGCCCCATTTTCCTTTCACTGTGTGGGTTACATGATGGGCTGCCTAACAGAGAACTACTGTCATCTCAAAATGGCAGTGTCCCCACCAAGAAGTGTCTGGCTTTTTTTTTAATTGTGGACCCAACGAGCCAGAGTCTCTATTGCCTTGTGTATTCCTTTACACCTGGGCAAAATGGGTGTAAAATGGTAACATTTTGCATTCACTCTGCACCAGTTCATAACAAACATTCATTTAAGTTTGGAGGAAGCTAGGTCCAAAGGAAACGTCAAGATACTGAAATATAGATAGATATAGATGTAAAAAACCCAAACCACCTCCCCTTCTTGGTTTTTCTGGACATTTTTAGAATAGGGATCAAATTTCATCGTATTTTTCAGCCTATTCAATTTTTTTTTAAAAAGTGGTTTCAGTATGCAATTTTAGGGAAATATTTGCTGAATTGCCAATACTATGTAGAGCTTTTAATAGGCCTGTCCAACTTCAACAGCTTCTTTCAAGGCAGTAGAAATCTGTTCAGTTGTCCTTGCTCTTGATCCTAACATTCCATCTGGTTTAGGCTGGACAATCTGTCTTGTGTCACAGACCTAGATGATGTATAACTCCCTTCCTCTGTGGGTGTGGGTGTTTGCATGCATGCCAGAGTCTCTCTACAGCTGTTTTCAAGGTTCAGTGCAAGGCCTCAGTGTTTGGGTCATTTCATCTTTGACTAGAGAGGCCTCCCTTCTTTAGCAGCTCTTCCTTTCCGGATTTTCCTCTTGGGCCAGTTACCTTTGTTTTGGTTACAGTATCTGGTTTTGTCCAATTCTTTTTATTATTGACTTTTGCATTCTCTAAAGTACCTACCAAAAGGTGCCTTAGAAAACACTAAAATAAATATTTAAATAAAAATCAGTTTGGTTTTAATAGCCATCAGAGTTATTAAATTATAGTAAATTACTGTTTTATATACTCTACATAAAGTTTTACTATGGTATAAACTAATACAATGTACTTTTTAATTTTACCATGTAACCTGTTAAAGCAGTTGTATGTTGTATTTATTCCTTCCGTAGGAAATTGACGGAAAGGCACTACTGTTACTAAGGAGCGATATGATAATGAAATATATGGGACTGAAGTTGGGGCCAGCATTAAAGCTATGCTACCATATTGAGAGACTTAAACAAGGAAAGTACTAGCCAGTGGAGACACAGTAATGTACGTATTCATATCAGACTTAAACTCTCAGGTTCACAGACATGTTCTTTATTTAAGAATATTTTGTCATCATAAACCATCTTCAGTTTGCAAAGTTTCCTCTCAAGTGAAAAGGACTGTTACATTCTAGTACTCTAAAATGTTTTAGAAACGTCACACAAAAAGTCAATTGCTGTTGTGTGTTTTTTAAAAAACACAATGCTTTCATGAGTACTAACTTCACACACAGTGCTGAGAAATCCATTCTCTGCTACAGACTTCAACTGACACATTCACATTCAGAATCAAAACAGCTTAATCCCAAAGGAAAAAAAACAGCATCAGGTGTTTGATAACTTTTACAGGGGTGGCTGTAAAACTTTACATTATAAAGAAAATTTTAAAGAAGCAACAGTAGACTTCATCTCTTTAGTGAATACTCTTTATCTGGTGCTCCAGAAAAGTAATATTCATCTAAATTATACTATACAGATTTCCATAAAGGGAATAGCCATATGAATTGTTTGATTTGTGTGTTTTTAATACAAATATAAGCTTTTATAAAGTGTGGTTATCAGTTCTCTGGTGAATTTTGAGGACAAATGTACAGTATGTTGTCAATTTATGCAGGGGAGCATTTTCTTGGCCATTTTAAACAGCCAACTGTTCTGGGGTGAACAGACTTCCAAATTTCTATGGAACAGAAGACCCACATTTTAAACATTCCGTCTTTTTGCTGAACTTGGCATGGATATTTGTATTCATGCTTATGTGTATATATATGTGTGTGCGAGTGTGGTACATACATATATACTGTACAGATGTATTCAGTTTTTTAAAATGTGTTTAAAATATACTTTGCACTGTGACAGAGATAATGAGAAACTGTACATTTCAATTTTTTTTTTACCAGTAAATTTTTTGTGTACTTCTATATTGATTAGCACCTGTCCACTTTGCTTTCCATTCGTGGGGGGTAAGGAACAATCAATGGATGGGTGGATTCATACAGGAGTGTGCCCTGTACTATGCAAAACTCCCAGTTACTCATTACTTAGCTCTGAGCCATTTATTCTGGTATGGTTTCTGGAAATACGCATTTTGGTTCTGATGTTTCTTGTTTTTTTTACTTCTTTAATTTAAATATTTCACTTGTCATGAAGAAGTGGTACTCATACTAATACTCTTGTTTTGCATAAAACTTGGTGCTGTTAATATAAGCTACAGAAGTGAGTGTTGATAATAAAACAGCTTGCTATCACTGCCAATAAAATATACATCAGGGACAAGAAATGTACATTTTCTGTGTAGGAAATCGAATGTACTGTATGTAGTGCAAGTGAGAATAAAGAACTATTTACTAGGGAAGATGTAGTCCTAAATGGATAGGTTTTATTATATTTCTTATTGTCTTTTTATATATGAAAGCTTCTAGTAAAAAATGTGTATTTTTTACAAATTTCTTGTTTGAAAATGCCTTGCTTATTGCTAGTTTAATATTCCTCAGGTTTTAGCAGAAATCCTGCAAAATCATATTTTGTAGTTCTCAGATTTCCAAGTAGTCATTTAAATAACTGCAACACAATTTTAATTTAGAAGTTCATTTGTCTTTGAGGATTGTTTTGTTCTGCTATCACAAAACATTTAACACTAAGGGTTATGTGGTTGGTTTACTTTACATATCCTTTGTCTACATGTGTGTTTAGATGGACAGCACACACATGCCTGCTTTATATCTAGAAAAGGGCAAAACAATGATGGAGAAATATGTAGTATATTTGTTATATATTGCTTATGCCACACTTCATCAATATGTTAAGCATTATGCTGACTTTTTAATGTGAGAAATAACACTCATAAAATTGCATTGGAAGTAATTTGGTCTGAAACTATATTATTGCATTGTCCAAATAGTTGGTATAAATAAAATTAAGATGTTTCTGTTTTCTACATCCATATAGAACAATGAAGTTGTAGCCTCTTTTTGATACACTCCATTGCTGCGGTATAAATATTTGTACAAAGGTTGTGTGCACATACGTGCACATGAAATGCTAGAATGTCATAGTACTAGAGTTTCACATTGTATTATAGCATGAGATCCAAGGGGTGTAACAGAATATATTTTTAATTGTTTATTTTCAACTGGGTGTACTTATCTAAAATAATTAAAAAAATGTTCAGGGTTGTAATTGTCCATTTTGTTTGACATATATATACTCCTGCTTCAACTAAAATTTGTGCAGACATCATAGTTTGCATTATTACCTAGCATTTTGCAGAACTTGGCAGTTCATGTAAACTTCTGATGTAAAGTTTTTTTTATTACAGGAATATAACCTTGCAACATCTGCTTATCAAAAGCAACTAATATATAGGAACTTAGATGGATCTGTGTTTTTGAAATATTTGTGATGTATACAGTATCTTGCTGCTCATATGATTCACAAAATTTCCACACAAATATCCATTAATTTGAAAGGGACAGGAGACCCCTACGAACCTCTTGTATGATCAGGCACTACTTACATTTTTTTGTCTTTTCAAAATCTTGAATGGTGAGATGTGTAGAGTAGAATATTTTCCTTTCAGTTTAGTGGCTGCCTTGATAAAATCTGGTTCATAACTGGTACACTAAGTGCATTTTATACGAATCCTTTGGATTTATACTTGTGTTTCATCTTATGTATAAATATATCTGGAATCTGGGTCATGCTTAAAAATGCAGTTAAAAAACATACAGACAGACTGCATACATAAATTAAACCAGATTCTAGCCTTTGAGTTTCAAGTGACTGGACATGGATTTGGTTGTGGCTGTGGTTTCCACAGGGATCTATTAAATTCAGAAGGTTTGCGTTTGGTATGTATTCTGGTGGGGCTCAGTTTGATCCCCAGTGCTCCCAAGGGCTTCTGTTGAAATTGTGGGTGTTCATCACCTCTGAATCTGGCTCATTGTTCTTCCAGTACACGCTGCCCATACTTGTGTCCTGTGTCTAAGCAAAGACCGAAGTATTTAAGTCAAATGTTTTAATATCAACTAACATCGACCTCAATTACAAATTAATGTACTTCAGCTTTTATTACCGTTACACAGTAATGCTGTTACACAGAAGTCTATTGTTCTGATGCCAGCGCTGAACAATCAGCTTGCAATTTAGAAGTAACTTAATCAAGTGAATAGTAACTTCAAAGCAACTCGTGGACAGGAACACTACAGAAGTTGGGATCCAGCTAAAATAATCAAGAGGTGGTTCAAATTCAGCCTCTCAAAAATATATTGATTACATGCAAAAAGGAAGAGTGTACATGGAATGTGTTCTCTGCTGCTAGCACGGTTTTGCGGCTGATCATTTCTATAATTCTTTCTTTTCTAGCTCCTCTTGCTGTTATAAGGCAGCAATATAAGTTTTATATAGGACTCTGTAAATATTTATTTAACCTAAAATTAAAAATTAACCCCTTGACATTAAGTTTAGGGATTGATTTTTTAATTTTTTTTTTACAATAGCATCTCTAACTAGTCTTGAAACTCTCATAGCAGAATAATGATGTGGTGTAACAGAAACGAAGGCTAAGACAAGGCTCACCAATCATTGTGATTGACATGGTTACAACTGTAACACATTCATTACAAATACCTGTAAACTATTACAGTACTTTGCTGAAATAGACCAAAATGCCACAGCACATTCTATAAACTGTGATCTGAATGAATATGGGGGGGAGGAGGGTTGTTTTTAGTAAGGGCACTTCATTATTTACTCTTGGGAGAAGGAGCTATTTGCTCAGGAATATCACCTTGAATGCTCATGGCATTAAAAAACACTGCTCCCCCCCAATTATTTATAAACAAAAGCTCCCTGGAAGCCATGCTAATCTTGCTGGAGCTGAGATTGGTGGGATTCAAAATTCATGCCTGAAGGCTCCTTAATGTGATTCCTAATCTTACATAGGATTACTGGAATTATTTTATCTGGGTTATTCCTGCAAAGGTATGATGGAGGCTTGAGTAAGAAACTACGGATGTTAGCCCATTTAGCGGGGGATTATTTGTGTGTTCTTTCTTTTGGGTGTGGATGCCTTGGTTGAATGTATTAGCAGGGGTTCTTAAATGCTTTCATAGGGTGGACTGCATCCAAATAGTTTTTCTCATTCACGTTCTCCCACCCAACCCACTTTGCATAATCAAATAACATCCTTGTGCTAACTATAGACATTTTGTACATGGATAAGTAATTTAAGGAAAGCATTCAATGTAGTTTTAACTAGGGCTGTCAAGTGATTAAAAAATTAATCACTATTAATTGCACTGTTAATAATAGAATACCATTTATTTAAATATTTTTGGATGTTTTCTACATTTTCAAATATATTGATTTCAATTACAACACAGAATACAAAGTGGACAGTGCTCACTTTATATTTATTTTATTACAAATATTTGCACTGTAAATAACAAAAGAAATAGTATTTTTCAATTCACCTAATACAAGTGTTGTGCAATCTCTTTATCATGAAAGTTGAACTTAAAAATGTAGAATTATGTAAAAAAAAACAAACCCTGCATTCTAAAATTAAACAATGTAAAATTTTAGAGGCTGCAAGTCCACTCAGTCCTACTTCTTGTTCAGCCAATCGCTCAGACAAACAAGTTTGTTTACATTTGCAGGAGATAATGTTACCCGTTTCTGGTTTACAGTGTTACCCACAAGTGAGAACAGGTGTTCTCATGACAATATCAGGCTCACAAGATTTTTATGTGCCAGATGTGCTAAAGATTGATATGTCCCTTCATGCTTCAACCACCATTCCAGGGGACATGCATTCATGCTCATGACGGGTTCTGCTCGATAACAATCCGAAGCAGTGCGGACCGACGTATGTTCATTTTCATTATCTGAGTCCAATGCTACCAGCAGAAGGTTGATTTTCTTTTTTGGTGGTTTGTGTTCTGTAGTTTCTGTATTGGAGTGTTGCTCTTTTAAGACTTCTGGAAGCATGCTCCACACCTTGTCCTTCTCAGATTTTGGAAGGCACGTCAGATTCTTAAACCTTGGGTCAAGTGCTGTAGCTATCCTTAGAAATCTCACATTGGTACCTTCTTTGCGTTTTGTGAAATCTGCAGCTACAGTGTTCTTAAAATGAACAACATGTGCTGGGTCATCATCCAAGACTGCTATAACATGAAATATATGGCAGAAGGCAGGTAAAACAGAGCAGGGGACATACAATTCTCCCCCAAGGAGTTCAATCACAAATTTAATTAACGCAATATTTTTTTAACAAGTGTCATCAGCATGGAAGCATGACCTCTGGAATGGTGGCCAAAGCATGAAGGGGCATACGAATGTTTAGCATATCTGGCATGTAAATACCTTCCAATACTGGCTACAGAAGTGCCATGCAAATACCTGTTTTCACTTTCAGGTGACATTGTAAATAAGAAGAGGGCAGCATTATCTCCTGTAAATGTAAACAAACTTGTTTGTCGTAGTGATTGGCTGAACAAGAAGTAGGACTTAGTGGACTTGTAGGCTCTGAAGTTTTACATTGTTTTGTTTTTGAGTGCAGTTATGTAAAAAAAATCTACATTTGTAAGTTGCACTTTCACAATAAAGGGATTACACTACAGTACTTGTATGAAGTGAATTGAAATACTATTTCTTTAGTTTATCATTTTTACAGTGCAAATATTTGTAATAAAAATAATATACACTTTGATTTCAATTACTATACATAATACAATATATATGAAAATGTAGAAAAATATCCAAAATATTTAATAAATTTCAATTGGTATTCTATTGTTTAACAGTGTGATTAAAACTGCAAAAAACATGATTAATTTTTTTAGTTAATCGCGTGAGTTAACTGCGATTAAACGACAGCCCTAATTTTAACTTCTTATTTATATTACTGTAGCACCTCGGGGCCCTCGTTATAGACCAGGACCTCATGCTACGCACTGTACGAACACAGAACAAAAAGATGGTCCCTTCCCCAAGGGGATTACACTTGAAGTGTAAGTCAGGAGACCAAAAGATGGACGTAAACAGGTGAATATAAGTAAACAGTGATACAGTGCTGTGCCGTGACTACTGCCTACCATGCTGACCAACAGCCTAAACTTTGTCAAGGTTTTTGTAGGCTTCATGGCAGAGGAGAGTTTTCCCAGTAGCTCTGTGGGTGTTTTGCGGGGATACTACAACTTAACAGCCAGCAACAAGGAGCAGAGACAGCACCATGTGTCGTCTTCCCCCCGCCCCCAGCTCTCTTGGGACTTTCAGCAACTGCTCCATGGCCCATTGTCTGGGAGCCGCTATTATTCTTTGCTTCTGAATTTGCACTGGCTGGTTTTGCTTGCCTTATGCTATTGAAAACTCACCTCAAATCTGCTTGATTGTCATGTCCATATCCAATCTAAAATATTTTTAGGAAACTTATGAAAGGACAACTATACTAAGAAATGGGAATGGTAGAATAAGTATCTTACTTTCCTAAGGCCACTGGAGAAAGTAATTGTTAAACATGATGCTGGCAACCGACTGGAAAGGTAATGGTCTTGGGAAAAAGTAAAACACTCTTCAGAATAAGCCACTGGAATTTTGCATGCCATGAAAGGCTTAAGTATGCAAAGAATTGCTTGGCTTGTAACCATGTATAGGATGAACTGCCGTATCTGGAAGGACTCTCTCTACATCTATACCTGTCTAAATAAATGTTCGGCTCTGTCTGTCCATTTTCATTAATCTGTCAAGGGATTAAAGTTCATTATATTAAAAAGATAAAGGTTGATGTTGTGGAAGAGGTATTTTATTTTTCATTTTCTCTGTAAGTCTGATTGCCCTACCGCCTGCGTAGTTTTAGCATAAGATACTGCAGCATAGCCGTAACTGAAGCATATGTGGACCTGTCCTAATAAACTAAACCAGGTATCTACATTTCAACTATGTTTAAAGCACTAAACAATAAGGAAGACATAAGTTAAAAAAGTTAAAAGGCTCCTTAAGATAAATTTCCAAGGTCATCCCATCCAGCTTTCATAGTTCTTAGTGAAGGGAACATAATTTAGCTGGTGAATGAAAAAATAACAATTTGAACTGCTTAAGGGCTATGCAGCATTAAGGACACTAGGATTTTAAATGAATACCTGCAGTGGAATGGTCTCCTCTTCTTCAACAGACTTGATTGTAGTCTTCCAACCCTGTAAAGCAGGCTTTCACACAGTCGAGCACATCTGGTTCCTTCACTGTAGGTGTTTCTGTTGTAATAAGGATCATGCATGGATATTTAGTCTGATACTTTAGTCTAATCTTTATAGCATTTAGTAGTCCTTGGTCAAATTATTTAATTGTCCACCTACCTCAGATAACCCATCTGTAAAATGGCCACAAAATATGTATCATATTTTGGGAGACTTAGAGATTCTCCAATTTTAAAAAGTAAAAAAAAAAAAATCATTTTAATATAATCAAATAATGAGTTTTTCCCAGGAAGTGTAGATGGCCATTATGGTGCTTATAGGTGGAGAAAGTCCTAAAAATACTTTAGGTATTCCATCACACACATTAATTATTTTTCCAGCAGTCCTACCACCCATAAATTCCAATTCCCTGTATTATCTGGATCATCCATACTGGTGACAGTTGATTTATTAGTCTGACCTGTAATTGTCGCATCTCTTTCTGAAGTACATTTGTAAACCCCGGGACCCTACTGCTCTGCAACTCCACAACTGCACTAGATAAGAAATCCTGCACTGAGTCAAAGTTTAAGCAAAAGTTTGTCCTTTGAGGCACATGGTAGGTTTTACTGCAATAGCGTAGCTCCTGCTACTGCAGTTTTCAGTGCTTGTATGGAAGGCTGTATACTGCCACCATCTGGTCAAAAGCTGGCATGAAGCTTTTCATCCCTGCATGTAAATGAATCTCTCTGCCTCCTAACTCAACATTATCAAAGACGGGTGTGGGGGAGGAGAAATTCAGCACAAAAAGGGAAGGAATAGCACATCCTTTGAGCTGAAAAGAAAAAAATGGTATAGCTGAAAGCTTGCACATACCCACTTCCACCATTTTTTTCTTTTCTAGCTACAATGGCAGAAAAAAATGCACATAATCATTTTGACAACTGGTCCCAAGAAGCACCTATGTTTGCTGTCTCAGAAGTGAGGGCAAGGACTGTATAAACACTGCACTGCCCTTTCAGTTCTAGATAGGGTGACCAGACAGCAAGTGTGAAAAATCGGGATGGGGGAGGGGGATAATAGAAGCCTATATAAGAAAAAGCCCCAACTATCGGCACTGTCCCTATAAAATCAGGACATCTGGTCACCTAGCTCTAGAGGCTCAGGCATGTGGGCAAGGCACTGGAGGAAGCTTGCACTAATGCTGCCCCTGCTGGACCAGTCTTGTGGCTAAACAGGAGTTATTTTCAGATGAGCATTCAAAAATGCAAGGCCAAAATTTTCCAACTTTCGGGTGCCTAAAGTTAGGCTTCTATATCTGCCCTAGGGCTCCTGCATAGCAGCAGCATAATTTTTCAGAACAGCTGATCACCTGCAACCTTCCCTAACATCAATAGGAGCAGCACATACTCAGTACCTCTGGGAAATTGTTTCTGTGTTTCAGGTGCCCAAGGATGGGATTTTCAAAAGCCTTCAGCTATAGCAGGGGTCTCAAACACGTGACCCGCGGGGTTATTTTCTGCAGCCCGCAAGCTCCTCGTGGCGCTCCCCCCCCCCCCCTTCCCCAGTGTTTACCTAGAGCGGCTCCGGCCCAACGCGAACCGGGGGCAGGGCCCTGCCGCCGCTCCGTTCCAGGAAGCAGCCATAACCTGTGTATTGCTCTTGTTTCAGGCACTGCCCTCAGCAGCTCCCATTAGCCGTGGTTCCCCGTTCCCGGCCAATGGGAGCTGCTGGGGGTGGTGCCTGAAGCAACAGCAACACACCGACCCTTGTGCTAGGGTTACCATATCTAACAAATAAAAAAAAGAGGACCCTTCGCGGGCCCTGGCCCCGCCCATTTCCCCACCCCTTATCCCGCCTCAACTCCGCCCCTTCTCTGCCCTAACTCC